>NC_141878.1:13651363-13951742 GCF_056163025.1 Triticum urartu | reverse complement strand
AGATTTCATAAATGATGCAGTAATTGCTAATATAATTCCAACAGACTCTTAGCATCGCTACGAGTGAGAAAGTCTCACCGTAGTCAACTCCTTGAACTTGTCGGAAAACATCTTAACGACAAGTCGAGCTTTCTTGATGGTGATACTTACCATCATTGTCCGTCTTCCTTTTAAAATCCATCTGCACTCAACAGCCTTACGACCATCGAGCTGTTCTGCCAAAGTCTACACTTTGTTTTCATACATGGATCCTCTCTCGGATTTTATGGCCTCGAGCCATTTATCGGAATCCGGGCCCACCATCGCTTCTCCATAGCTCGTAGGTTCATTGTTGTCTAGCAACATGACTTCCAAGATAGGATTACTTACCACTCTGAAGTAGTACGCATCCTTGTCATCCCACAAGATTTGGTAGTGACTTGATCTGAAGTTTCATGATCACTATCATAAGCTTCCACTTCAATTGGTGTAGGTGCCACAGGAACAACTTCCTGTGAAGAGACGGTTCAATAACCTCATCAAGTCTCCACCACCCTCCCACTCAATTCTTTCGAGAGAAACTTTTCCTCAAGAAAGGACCCGATTCTAGAAACAATCCCTTATTGCTTTCGGATCTGAGACATGAGGTATACCCAACTGTTTTGGGTGTCCTATGAAGATGCATTTATCCGCTTTGGGTTCGAGCTTATCAGCCTGAAACTTTTCACATAAGCGTTGCAGCCCCAAACTTTTAAGAAATGACAGCTTAGGTTTCTCTAAACCATAGTTCATACGGTGTCATCTCATCGGAATTACGTGGTGCCCTATTTAAAGTGAATGTGGTTGTCTCTAATGCCTAACCCATAAACTATCGTGGTAATTCGATAAGAGACATCATGGTATGCATCATATCCAATAGGGTGCAGTTATGATGTTCGGACACACCATCACACTATGGTGTTCCAGGCTGTATTAGTTGTGAAACAATTTCCACAATTTCTTAATTCTGTGCCAAACTCGTAATTCAGATATTCATCTCTATGATCATATCATAGATATTTTATCCTCTTGTCACGACGATCTTTCAACTTCACCTGAAATTACTTGAACCTTTCAATAATTCAGACTCGTGATTCATCAAGTAAATATACTCAACATCTACTCAAATCATCTGTGAAGTAAGAACATAACGATATCCACCACATGCCTCAGCACTCATTGGATTGCACACATCAAAATGTATTACTTCCAACAAGTTGCTTTCTAGTTCCATTTTACTGAAAACGAGGCTTTCAGTCATCTTGCCCATGTGGTATGATTTGCATGTCTCAAGTGATTCAAAATCAAGCGAGTCCGAACGGTCCATTTGCATGGAGTTTCTTCATGCATATACACCAATAGACATGGTTCGCATGTCTCAAACTTTTCAAAAAATGAGTAAGCCCAAAGATCCATCAACATGGAGCTTCTTCATGCGTTTTATACCGATATGACTTACGTGGCAGTGCCACAAGTAGGTGGTACTATCATTACTATCTTTTGGCATGAACATGTGTATCACTATGATCGAGATTCAATGAACCATTCATTTTAGGTGCAAGACTATTGAAGGTATTATTCAAATAAACAGAGTAACCGTTATTCTCCTTAAATGAATAATCGTATTGCGATAGACATAATCCAATCATGTCTATGCTCAATGCAAACACCAATCTCGATGGTAGAGGGAGCGTGCGATGCTTGATCATATCAACATTGGAAACACTTCCAACACATATCGTCAGCTCACCTTTAGCTAGTCTCCGTTTATTCCGTAGCTTTTATTTCGAGTTACTAACACTTAGCAACCGAACCGGTATCTAATACCCTGGTGCTACTAGGAGTACTAGTAAAGTACACATTAACACAATGTATATCCAACATACTTCTATCGACCTTGCCAGCCTTCTCATCTACCAAGTGTCTAGGGTAATTCTGCTCCAGTGGCTGTTCCCCTTATTACAGAAGCACTTAGTTTCGGGTTTGGGTTCAACCTTGGGTTTCTTCACTAGAACAGCAACTGATTTGTTATTCCACGAAGTATCCCTTTCTTGCCCTTGCCCTTCTTGAAACTAGTGGTTTCACCAACCATCAACAATTGATGCTCCTTCTTGATTTCTACTTTCGTGGTGTCAAACATCGCGAATATCTCAAGGATCATCATATATGTCCCTGATATATTATAGTTCATCACGAAGCTCTAGCAGCTTGGTGGTAATGACTTCGGAGAAACATCACTATCTCATCTGGAAGATTAACTCCCACTCGATTCAAATGATTGATGTACTCAGACAATCTGAGCACAAGCTCAATAATTGAGCTTTTCTCCCTTAGTTTGCAGGCTAAGAAAATCGTCGGAGGTCTTATACCTCTTGACGTGGGCACGAGCCTGAAATTCCAATTTCAGCCCTCGAAACATCTCATATGTTTCGTGACGTTTCAAAACCGTCTTCGGTGCCTCAACTCTAAACCGTTTAACTGAACTATCATGTAGTTATCAAAACGTGTATGTCAGATGTTCGCAACATCCACAGACAACGTTTGAGGTTTAGCACACTGAGCGGTGCATTAAGGACATAAGCCTTCTAAGAAGCAATGAGGACAATCCTCAGTTTACGGACCTAGTCCGCATAATTACTACTATCAACTTTCAACTAAATTTTCTCTAGGAACATATCTAAACAGTAGAACTGAAGCGCGATCTACGACATAATTTGCGAAGACCTTTTGACTATGTTCAGGATAATTAAGTTCATCTTATGAACTCCCACTTAGATAGACATCCCTCTAGTCATCTAAGTGATTACATGATCCGAGTCAACTAGGCCGTGTCTGATCATCACGTGAGACGGACTAGTCAACATCGGTGAACATCTTCATGTTGATCGTATCTTCTATACGACTCATGCTCGACCTTTCGGTCTTCTGTGTTCCGAGGCCATGTCTGTACACATGCTAGGCTCGTCAAGTCAACCTAAGTGTTTCGCGTGTGTAAATCTGTCTTACACCCGTTGTATGTGAATGTAAGAATCTAACACCCGATCATCACGTGGTGCTTCGAAACAACGAACTGTCGCAACGGTGCACAGTTAGGGGGAACACTTTCTTGAAATTATTATGAGGGATCATCTTATTTACTACCGTCGTTTTAAGTAAACAAGATGCATAAACATGATACACATCACATGCAATCAAATAGTGACATGATATGGCCATCATCACTTTGCTCCTTTTGATCTCCATCTTCGGGGCTCCATGATCATCAACGTCACCGGCATGACACCATGATCTCCATCATCATGATCTCCATCATCGTGTCTCCATGAAGTTGTCACGTCATCTATTACTTCTACTACTACAGCTAACGGCTAGCAATAAAGTAAAGTAATTACATGACATTTATGTTGACACGCAGGTCATTAATAAATTAAGACAACTCCTATGGCTCCTGCCGGTTGTCATACTCATCGACATGCAAGTCGTGATTCCTATTACAAGAACATGATCAATCTCATACATCACATATATCATTCATCACATCCTTTTGGCCATATCACATCACATAGCATACCCTGCAAAAACAAGTTAGACGTTCTCTAATTGTTGTTTGCATGTTTTACGTGGCCGCTATGGGTTTCTAGCAAGAACGTTTCTTACCTACGCAAAAACCACAACGTGATATGCCAATTGCTATTTACCCTTCATAAGGACCCTTTTCATCGAATCTGATCCGACTAAAGTAGGAGAGACGGACACCCGCTAGCCACCTTATGCAACTAGTGCATGTCAGTCGCTAGAACCAGTCTCACGTAAGAGTACGTGTAAGGTCGGTCCGGGCCGCTTCATCCCACGATGCCGCCGAATCAAGATAAGACTAGTAACGGCAAGCATATTGAACAAAATCAACGCCCACAACTACTTTGTGTTCTACTCGTGCATAGAAACTACGCATAGACCTAGCTCATGATGCCACTGTTGGGGAACGTAGCAGAAATTCAAAATTTTCCTACGTGTCACCAAGATCTAGCTATGGAGAGACTAGCAACGAGGGGAAGGAGAGTGCATCTACATACCCTTGTAGATCGCTATGCGGAAGCGTTCAAGAGAACGGGGTTGATGGAGTCGTACTCGTCATGATCCAAATCACCGATGATTCTAGTGCCGAACGGACGACACCTCCGTGTTCAACACACGTACAGCCCGATGACGTCTCCCATGCCTTGATCCAGCAAGGAGAGAGGGAGAGGTTGAGGAAGACTCCATCCAGCAGCAGCACAACGGCGTGGTGGTGATGGAGGAGCGTGGCAATCCTGCAGGGCTTCGCCAAGCACCACGGGATATGAGGAGAAAGAGAGGGAGGGCTGCACCAACAGGCAGAGATCAGATCGCGTGTATTGGGCAGCCCCTAGGCCTCATATATATAGGGGAAGGGGAGGAGGGTGCGCCCCCTCTAGGGTTCCCACCCCTAGAGGGGCGGCAGCCACAAGGGGGGAGGAGAGGGAGGCGCAGGGAGTATGGGCCTTAGGGCCCATCTGCCCTTAGGGTATGCCCCCTCTCCCCTTCTAGGCGCATGGGCCATGGTGGGAGGCGCCCTAGCCCACCTAGGGGCTGGTGCCTTCTCACACTTGGCCCATGTATGCCTCTGGGGCCCATGGCCCCCCCGGTGGACCCCCGGACCCCTCCGGTGGTCCCGGTACATTACCGATAAACCCTGAAACTTTTCCGGTGACCAAAACAGGACTTCCCATATATAAATCTTTACCTCCGGACCATTCCGGAACTCCTCGTGACGTCTGGGATCTCATCCGGGACTCCGAACAACATTCGGTAACCACATACAAATTTCCTTTACAACCCTAGCGTCATCGAACCTTAAGTGTGTAGACCCTACGGGTTCGGGAGACATGCAGACATGACCGAGACGTTCTCCGGTCAATAACCAACAGCAGGATCTGGATACCCATGTTGGCTCCCACATGTTCCACGATGATCTCATCGGATGAACCACGATCTCAAGGACTTAATCAATCCCGTATACAATTCCCTTTGTCTAGCAGTATTGCACTTGCCCAAGATTCGATCGCCGGTATCCCGATACCTTGTTCAATCTCGTTACCGGCAAGTCTCTTTACTCGTTCCGTAACACATCATCCCGTGATCAACTCCTTGGTCACATTGTGCACATTATGATGATGTCCTACCGAGTGGGCCCAGAGATACCTCTCCGTCACACGGAGTGACAAATCCCAGTCTCGATTCGTGCCAACCCAACAGACACTTGCGGGGATACCCGTAGTGTACCTTTATAGCCACCCAGTTACGTTGTGACGTTTGGCACACCCAAAGCACTCCTACAGTATCCGGGAGTTACACAATCTCATGGTCCAAGGAAATGATACTTGACATTAGAAAAGCTTTAGCATACGAACTACATGATCTAGTGCTATGCTTAGGATTGGGTCTTGTCCATCACATCATTCTCCTAATGATGTGATCCCGTTATCAACGACATCCAATGTTCATGGTCAGGAAACCGTAACCATCTATTGATCAACGAGCTAGTCAACTAGAGGCTTACTAGGGACATGGTGTTGTCTATGTATCCACACATGTATCTGAGTTTCCTATCAATACAATTCTAGCATGGATAATAAACGATTATCATGAACAAGGGAATATAATAATAAATAATTTATTATTGCCTCTAGGGCATATTTCCAACACGGGACCCTTCCGGTGGTCCCGGTACAATACCGGTGACCCCGAAACTTGTCCCGATGGCCGAAATAGCACTTTCTATATATAATTCTTTACCTTCGGACCATTCCGGAACTCCTCGTGACGTCCGGGATCTCATCCGGGACTCCGAACAACTTTCGGGTTACCGCATACTAATATCTCTATAACCCTAGCATCACCGAACCTTAAGTGTGTAGACCCTACGGGTTCGGGAGACATGCAGACATGACCGAGATGACTCTCCGGTCAATAACCAACAGCGGGATCTGGATACCCATGTTGGCTCCCACATGTTCCACGATGATCTCATCGGATGAACCACGATGTCAAGGACTTAATCAATCCCGTATACAATTCCCTTTGTCTAGCGGTACGATACTTGCCCGAGATTCGATCGTCGGTATCCCGATACCTTGTTCAATCTCGATACCGGCAAGTCTCTTTACTCGTTCCGTAACACACCATCCCGTGATCAACTCCTTGATCACATTGTGCACATTATGATGATGTCCTACCGAGTGGGCCTAGAGATACCTCTCCGTCACACGGAGTGACAAATCCCAGTCTCGATTCGTGCCAACCCAACAGACACTTTCGGAGATACCCGTAGTGTACCTTTATAGCCACCCAGTTACGTTGTGACGTTTGGCACACCCAAAGCACTCCTACGGTATCCGGGAGTTGCACAATCTCATGGTCTAAGGAAATGATACTTGACATTAGAAAAGCTTTAGCATACGAACTACGCGATCTTGTGCTATGCTTAGGATTGGGTCTTGTCCATCACATCATTCTCCTAATGATGTGATCCCATTATCAACGACATCCAATGTCCATGGTCAGGAAACAGTAACCATCTATTGATCAACGAGCTAGTCAACTAGAGGCTTACTAGGGACATGGTGTTGTCTATGTATCCACACATGTATCTGAGTTTCCTATCAATACAATTCTAGCATGGATAATAAACGATTATCATGAACAAGGAAATATAATAATAATCAATTTATTATTGCCTCTAGGGCATATTTCCAACACATGCCGCCCACACGACCATGGTCACCAGGCAGCACCAAGGAACGGGCTTTGCCCAATAGCACCGCGACACCACCACCAGGGCCGCCGCCCCGGCATCCAAGACCTCACCCGCCACCCAGCGCCACCACACCCAAAGAGACGAGTGGAAAGGCCCCGCCTTTAGCACCCCTGAGCTGCCCCCAACGTCGAGACCGATTAGGCCAGCCAAAGCTGGCCTCCATCGGCTCGTCCTGTCGCTGGGCGTGCGGCGAGCGATGGACCGCGACTGGGAAAAGTCTAGCACTTCGACGGAAGTGGCGTGCGGACGACGAGGAGAGGAATCGAAGGCCGGCGCACACTGCCTACGGACAACCGACGCCGAAACATGTCAGCCGCCGCCGCATCCGACCTGCCAAGATATCGTGGATCCATCCACGGCTGGAGCAGCAGCCACACCAGGCCATTGCCCATCCCGCGCTGCCCGCCGAACTCCAGGCGTTGAATCCGCCAGGCACGCTGCCACCTAATCGGCCAGTGCACCGGCGGCAATGAACACGGCCGGAAACAACCATCCACCCCAAGCCAGGGGCCGGCGCAGGCGTGCGCTCGCACGACCCCCGCCACTGGAGCCTTCCGCCCCCTGCACCCTGCTGCGACACGACAACCGCCGCCGCCACGAACCTCCATACTAGCCGCTCGCAACCCCCCACCGCCCAACACCTAGCCGATCCACGCAGCCTCCACAGCAACCACGGCTGCCCGCGCCGCCGCGCCCTCGGGTGGCCACTGCATCCCACGCTAAAGGGGGCCAACGAGGAGGAAGAGAACCCCGCCGCCGCCTACGTTGACCAGGATTTGACCGGCAGCGCGCTTTGGCGACGGCGAGGGGGAGGGAGGCGGGCAGTGGCTCGATCTAGGGTTCCCCCCCTCCCCCCGCGTGCTTGCGGGAGTGGGCAGGATGAAGCATTTGCGATTTTTTAGGCGGAAACTTTTAGTTTGCTCCTTCTCACCCTCACGTCAAATTTGAAAGGCGGGCTGCTAAAAAGTCTGTCTTCTAAAGCAAGCCAGAAAGCATCACTGACAATCTTGAACTGCAAAGACGACGTGATCTATTTGTTTAATGTGTGTATGGTGGACATGTGGTTTATTTATCGCACCGTTAACTCTTAAGTGATTCAATATGTTACAATTGAGTGTCTATGTTTATGCTATATCTTTTGCACACCTTACTCAATTCTCCGGAGCACCCCCCCCCCAAACATCTGTTTGTAGCTTTTCGTCAAAATTACTAGCTACAGGGACATATATACCTAAAGATCATTGCATCTATCGATTGATATATAAACAATAACCATTTCATACTACAAGTCGGACTACCACCAGGTGATACTAGCTACTCCCTCCGTTCGGAATTACTTGTCGTAGAAATGGATGTATCTAGACATATTTTAATTCTAGATACATCCGTTTCCGAGACAAATAATTCCAAACGGAGGGAGTACAACCAAAATACTAATGTCAAAACTAGGGTTCCACAATTTGGACCCTCAAACTAAGGCCGGTCCTCGTCGTCGTTGCCATCCTCGTCCTCCTTTGACTCGAGATACTCGAACTCTGAGTCGGTGGGCTCATTCTGCTCCTCCATGCATTCGATGAAGTCAGGGTCGTCGTAGGAAGTCCCAGGCTCACTAGTACAGGAAACTGTGTGACGCTGCTGGTAAGGTAAGCTTAGCAGCGTGTACCCCACACGCGGCTAGTGCGGTCCGACGAGCTGCATGTATATCGCATGCGGCTACTGTTCTACTCACGACCAGCGTGTGGTCTCGCTGCATGTGGCCAGACTGTATAACACTGGCGGAGTCCGAATTGCTTAAACGTCGCTGATCTCAGACCTGACCTAATATACAACGTGCCCCTTTTGCGAGCGCTTCTAGTTTTGGGGAAGTTAGCAGCTTCCTGCTAAATACAAACGTGGCTAGCTAGTTTTACAATGATAATAGTAATACTTCCACGACAGTGTTTTTGGCTACAACATTTGCAGAATTCATACATACATAAGTAATAAGTATTATGCAGTGAAATAGTGAATGTTATTATGTAATACATTTCACATGAATCCAACATATATTGGAAGATTTCATAGAAAATGATGGCAGCATTTATGAAGCAAATGTCTAATTTTTCGGCCACAACGACATCTATGAGCCAAAGGGCTCACCTTGCTGCCATGCTTGAGTCATCATGTCTCGATACGTGCAACAAGTACTAATGTTACAGGAACCACCAAAGGGCTTAAGTTCTGATTGACACAAAAGGTACGGTAAGGGCTACCAAGTCGAGGTGTTGAAGTTGCTATGTTGTCGCTTCTGCCTATCCAGCTTGTTCTCGAGGGGTTCTTGTGAGTCAACGTGTACGTAGTACATCCCCTTCTTATTGGTGACATTGTTGTTGATGACAGTTGCAAGGGTGCTCTACATCCATCTAAACTCAACTCGACTATCATCCGGCGTGATAATGGCAAGCCCCCCCCCCCCCCCAATTGGTGACATCATCCTTTCTTGTGAAGGTTATATGCTTCCACATGCAATCAACCATGTGGTTCATTAGGTAGTAGGCAGACACATGATTTCTCTCAGTTTGTTGTTGCATGCAATAGAAGGTTGTGTTGTGGGTGAGGCGTGCCAAACCCAAGTTGTTTTTCTTTCTGAATGCTGACTTTGTCGGTCCTACGCTGTTCTCAAACTCTATGAGTGCATAATCCAGAATTGACATCAGTTTGTTGTAGTATTTCTTGATCTTTTGATGTGAATCCAATACATAAGAATTGCATGTCTTTGGGGATAGAACGAAGAGGACCTAGTGCTCGTCGCTGCGCAAACAGTCAAATAATGCAGTAACTACCATCAATCTTTGTACGATGAGAGGATATATACTATATATCCGAGAAATCATATGTGCATTGATGCTAGCTAGTGAGCACTTACCACATACGGTGGGGCACAAAATGGTAGTCTGCGTGTCTATGTTGAACCATGAATTTGAAGGTAGATCTTCGTCACTTTCCTACCTTATCGATTCTTAAGGTTATGGTGGTGCATGTGATAAGGGTCCGCCGCGGTGACGTCCTCACGTTGTCATACTTGAGCTTGTTGCCTAGATGAAGCGCCCATAGCCTTATTAAGGAGGATCCATCAAACTGCAGGTGGTCGATCAGGCTGAAGATTTGGTCGACATGTATATAGAACTTGTCCGCGAAGAAATCATCTACAAAGCCGAGACCCGACGCTGTGACGGATGCGACATCCGTCCACGCAGCCGTTCCCCTGGTCGGCCCCATATGGCGACGGCGGCGAGATGGATATGTAGTAGCGTGAAGGAGAGGAGGCGGTGGTGCATATCGGAGGAGGACGAGTTGGAGGATTAAACTCTCTGTATTGATTATGACTTCACAAGTTACACATATATATACATGGAGTGCAACGGCAGGATAAGGTTACAACTGATCTAGCTAGTCCTAAGGAGACGTGAGCTACGTGCGGGACGAGCCAGTCGTGGGCGCAGGACTCGGGCGTGCGGGTGGCAAGGAGGACGTGGAGGAAGTAGTGTTCCAACACCCCCCCCCCCCCGCAGTCGAAACGGGGTCGCTGAGAACGTTGAGGCTGTCCCGGAACTCGTTGAAGATGGCCGTTGGCAGTCTTTTAGTGAAGATGTCCGCGAACTGAGATGAAGTAGGAACATGCAGAACCTTGACGTCGCCTATGCTGACCCGTTCGCGGACGAAATGCAGGTCGATTTCCATGTGCTTTGTTCGCTGGTGCTGCACCGGGTTGCTCGAGAGGTACACAGCACTCACGTTGTCACAGAAGACAACGGTGGTGCGGCGTGGTGGTCGACGGAGCTCGGTGAGGAGTTGGCGAAGCCAGCACGATTCGGCGACGACGTTAGCGACCGCGCGGTACTCGGCCTCCGCACTAGACCGGGACACCGTGTTCTGACGCTTCGAGGACCAAGAGACGAGGTTGGGTCCGATAAAGACGCAGAACCCGGATGTCGAGCGGCGGGTGTCCGGGCACCCGGCCCAGTCGGCGTCGGAGTAGGCGACGAGGTCGTGTGTCGGGGCAGAGCTGTGGATGCGCAGACCGAGGTGGGAGGTGCCATGCACGTACCGCAGGATCCGCTTGACGAGCTGGAGGTGCCGCTCACGGGGATCGTGCATGAAGAGACAGGCCTGCTGGACCGCATGAGTGATGTCCGGCCTCGTCAGGGTCAGGTACTGGAGCGCGCCGGCAAGGCTCCGGTAGAGGGTAGGGTCGGCGACGGGCGCACCCTCTGAGGCAGACAGCTTGGCGCGAGCGTCGAGGGGCGTGCTGATCGGCTTGCAGGTGAGCATGCCCGCCCGATCGATGACCTCGAGCGCGTACTGCTGCTGCGAGACGAAGAGGCCGGAGGCAGAGCGTTGCACGTTGACGATGAGGAAGTGATGCAGCTCGCCGAGGTCGGTCATGGCAAAGGCTTGGTGCAGAGAGTCGATGACGGAGCGAAGGAGAGCGGTGCTGCTGGCAGTGAGGATGATGTCGTCCACGTATAAGAGCAGATACGCCATGGAGTCGCCGCGGTGGAGGATGAACAGCGAGCTATCGCTGTGGGAGGCGACGAAGCCGAGGGCGACGAGGTGCGCCATGAACCGCGAGAACCAGACGCGGGGGGCCTGCTTCAGGCCGTACAAGGAGCACTGGAGACGGCAGACATGATCCGGGCGGTCGGCGTCGAGGAAGCCGGAAGGCTGCTCGCTGTAGACGACCTCGTCGAGCCGGCCGTGAAGAAAGGCGTTCTTCACGTCCAGCTGGTGGATCAGCCACGAGCTGCTGACGGCGAGGCTGAGGATGACCCGGATAGTTGATGGCTTGACGACGGGGCTGAAGGTCTCGGTGTAGTCGACATTTTCACGCTGGGTGAACCCACGCAGGACCCAGCGAGCCTTCTGGCGTGCCAGAGAGCCGTCGGCATTGAATTTGTGCCTGTAGATCCATTTGCCGCTGACGACGTTCACACCTGCAGGACGCGGCACTAAACACCAGGTCTTATTATGAATCAGTGCATCATATTCCTCACGCATAGCGGCATACCAGCGGGGGTCTTTGAGGGCAGTGCGGTAGGTTGGAGGGATGGGGGAGAGGAGATCGACGGTGAGATTAGTTTGAGTTTTAGGAAGGGCAAAGCCAGATTTGCCGCGCGTGCGCATAGGATGAGGGTTTTGTGGGGGTGCGATGGCAACGGCGCGCGGTGGGAGCGAGGTGCTTCATGGCGAGGTGCTGCATGGCGCGGTGCTGGACGTGGGAAAAAGGCAGCGAGGGGAGGGTTGCATGCGGTCGTGGGGCACGGCGCGTGGGGTGGAGCCGCGTGGCGGAAGGGAAGGGGGCGAGGTGGGAGCAGCATGCGAGGGTGGGGTCCGCGGAGCTGGCGCAGGGGGCGGGCCGGTGGGAGGATGGGACGCGGCGGGTGCGGGGGAGACAGGTGGGCTGTTGTGGATAGGCGCGTGATCCGAGGAGGATCTGGAGTTGGTGGGAAACGAGGTAGGAGGGGACGATCCCGAGGCGTGGAAGGGCGGCGGACGAGGTGGTCGGGCGCTGGGATTTTCTGCTGTGGGATCGGGTGCGGAAAGTGTGGATTGGAAGGGAAAAATTGTCTCATCAAATGTAATGTGCCGAGAGGTGTAAACGCGCCGAGTGCGTAGGTCGAGGCAGCGGTAGCCTTTATGCTCGGGGGGGCTACCAAGAAGCACGCACGGGGTGGATCGGGGTGAGAGTTTGTGGGCGGCGTATGGTGCAAGGTTAGGGTAGCAGAGGCACCCAAAAGTGCGTAGGTCGGTGTAGCTAGGGTGAACGCCATGTAGGAGAAAGAAGGGTGTGAGGTTGTGAACTACGTGAGATGGTCGTCGGTTGAGGAGATGGGTAGCCGTGTGGAGAGCTTCGACCCAATATGGTGGTGGCATGTGAGCTTGAGCGAGGAGAGTGCGAAGAATGTCGTTAGTGGAGCGAATGGCACGTTCGGCCTTCCCATTTTGCGGAGAAGTGTGCGGACACGAGAGACGGAGTACAATGCCTCGATCGGAGAGAAAGGTGAGAAGGGCGGTGTTGACGAACTCACCCCCATTGTCGCTTTGAATGCAATGGATAAGGGAGTGGTACTGCGTGAGAATGTAGCGACAAAAGCGTACAAGAACAGAGGCCGTTTCAGACTTGTTATGTAAAGGGAAAGACCAGGAGAAATGAGTGTAGTCATCCATTATTATAAGATAATATTTAAAACCAGAAAAGCTGGATACAGGCGACGTCCAGAGGTCGCAGTGAATTAACTGAAACGGGAAACTAGTAAAGGAAAGCGATGCTGAAAAAGGTAATCTAGTGTGGCGCCCTCGTTGGCATGCATCACATGTAGGAGATGGTGCGGGCACATTATTACATGAAGGGGAAATAAAAGACTGTAGCGAGGCCTGAGTAGCCCGGCTTGGATGACCGAGGCGGCGGTGCCAAATATCGCCGGCGGTGGTGCTGGTGAGGATGGTGGCGCCGGAGCCTAGGAACGGGTAGAGCGGGCCGGAGCTACTGGACCTCATGATTAGCCTCCGAGTGAGCAGATCCTTCACAGAAAAGCCATAGGGGTCAAATTCGATTGAGCATGAGTTATCAGTAGTGAATTTACGAACAGAGATTAGGTTTTTGACTACGTTTGCAGAGACTAGGACGTGGTTGAGATGAAAGGGTTTGGGAGGGAGAGAGGTATAGCCGAGGGAAGAGGGAGTCATGATGGTGCCGTTGCCTACTATAATGGGAGGAAGATGATGAGCTGAAACATCATAAAGCCGAGTGAGTATACCTGCGTTCCCAGAGATATGTGAGGAGGCACCAGAGTCCATGTACCAGTCGGCGGCGCCGGGCTGCTGCAGCGACATGTTGCTCATGGCGGAGTTGAGCATGCTGAAGTTGTCCCACGAGCCAGGAGTGGGCGACGGTGGAGGTGGCGCATGCGAGGAGGACGACGCGCCAGGGTAGAAGACGGGGTACACCTGCGCCGGGGCAGCGGGGCGGGGCCCGAGGATGCCGGCGGCGTGCGGGGGCACCCACGGAGCACGCCCAGGAGGAGGAAAAGGCGCGCCCCAGGGCGCGAAGTACCCCATCCACGGCGTCTGCCCGCCGGGGAACTGCTGCTGCTGGGGGTGGCGGCCGCCGTTGCCGCGACCACGACCGCGGCCACGACCACGGCCATTGCCACGGGCGCGATCAGAGGAGCCGCCGCGACCTGGGGTGCCCTCGCCGGTGGGCCGAGCGCGATCGCCAGAGCCGGGTGGGCCGCGATCGCCAGAGGAGGTGTCGGAGAGGCCGCCGGCGTTGGTGCTGACGGTGAGGGCGGTGGCCCCCTCGGTGCGATCACGGGCGTCGAGGGAGATCTCTTCAAGAAGGAGGCGCGAGCGCGCCTGGATGAAGGTGGGGAAGGGTACCTGGAGGGGGAGCACCGAGGCGAGGACGTGGAAGCGGCGCGAGAGCCCGCGGATGAGCTGCAGAGTGAGGGACCGGTCGGTGACCGGTTCGTCCACGTCGGCGAGGGCGTCAGCAAGGGCCTTCAGGCGGCGGCAGTATTCGCCGACGTGGAGGTCGCCCTGGGTGGTGGAGCGGAACTCGGCCCCGATGTGGATCGCGTGGGCCGGCTGATTGTCGTGGAAGAAGTGAGTCAGCTGGCTCCAAGCGCGGTGCGCCGTGTTGTCCGGCGACTTGATGACGTCGTAGAGGTCGTCGGAGATGGACCCGTAGATCCAAAGCAGGATGGTGACGTCGGCGTGGCGCCATGCCACGGTCTGCTGTTGAGGCTCGGAGAAGTGGTCGACGCGCCCCCCGGCATCGTACATGGAGAGCACGCACCTGAAGATCTGCCGCCATTTGGAGAAGTTGCCGGCGGCGAAGTCCAGCTTGAAGTTGAGGAAGTGGCCGATGTTGAGCTGGTGCATGTTGGGGATGCCGGAGGAAGACGAGGCGCCGGCGGACGGAGGGCCCGGGAACGGGAGAGCGACCGCGAGCGGCACCGTCGCAGGGGGCGCCGTGGCCACGGGCAGAGACGCCATGGCAGCAGGAGTCTTGGCAGGAGGTGCCGGGGCAGGAGGCGCCGTGGTGACGGGCAGAGGCGCCGTGGCGACGGGGAGGGGCGCCGAGGAGGACATGGTGAAGTCTCAGAGAGAACTCGCGTCTGATACCAAGTTGAAGGATTAAACTATCTGTATTGATTATGACTTCACAAGTTACGCATATATATACATGGAGTGCAACGGCAGGATAAGGTTACAACTGATCTAGCTAGTCCTAAGGAGACATGAGCTACGTGCGGGACGAGCCAGTCGTGGGCGCAGGACTCGGGCGTGCGGGTGGCGAGGAGGACGTGGAGGAAGTAGTGTTCCAACAGGACGAGCGAGGTTGATGGCCGGGGAGGGCGAGGATTTTTGCGTTTGGCGCGTGACCTCGCCTATTCCCCATTTAAAATGAAGGTTCAGCCCTTTGCAGAGTATTGGTGAGTTTTGGAACTCAGCATAGCAAGACCAACAGTCAGTTAGTCAACGGCAGGTGCCACAAGTGCATGCCTGTCATATTTTTGCGGACTTTATCTCTGTGGGTGCTTGACATACACGTGACTCCTTGAATTCCGTATAAATAAGAAAAAAAGTTTACCATGCTTTTTATATTGCGTACTCAGCATAGATGGGACCCATCAAATTCGGTGATAAAAAAATAAGGCATAAAATTATTGCGTTCCTAGGAAAAAGGTGAAGTTTGTGAAGTTTCTTGTCACTGCCAAGTCCTAATTTGTATCAAAGTCGGCAGATACCTCAATTTGGCGAGTTCCCAATAAATTGAACTTGGCGAAAGGTCAGAACTCGATGAAATCCCAGATTCCAGTAGAGGACGCATTGGTGTTACAGTTTTAGGTGCCTTTTTAGTTGATCCAATGGATGTTATTTAAAAAAAAATGATGTAGCTTACTGTAGTTGATGCCTTAGGAGTCAATTTTCGAATAAAAAGAGATAAGCTATGATTTCTTATGTTCCTTAATCTACACCGAACATTTCGCTCTTCCATGGATGGACTTAATTTGAGGTTCTCATAAGATTTATATTCTCCACCGATCGGTTCGTTCTGCCACTGAACCTACACAATTAGATGTCCATGTCTGTGGAATCTTATTCATTGTGGTGTCTCTGACAATGCCATGGTCAGGTACATTTCCTACGAAGAGATGGGAGTTGCTAGAAATCTACGTCCCTGCTGATTTTCCATTTGTCTTTCTCAAAGTTGACGATTCCCAAGCACTTTCTGGGCTACCTCTTGCAGCCCAGAGAATTCTGCCAACGTGCAAATTCAGGCGGTCATCTGAACTCTTGGTTTATTTCTCAGTCTCCGGATCACAGTTCGGCACCATGTGTCACTCCAATGTAGGGGCGTATAGCCAGGCCCAGCACTAGTAGAAAAAGGGATTTTTGTCCCGGTTGGTAAGGCCCTTTAGTCCTGGTTCGAAAACCGGGACTAAAGGGTCGTTACTAATGCCTCTCCCCTTTAGTCCCGGTTCGAAGGAACCGGGACTAAAGGGCGCGGCCACGTGGAGCTCCACCTTTAGTCCCGGTTGATAACACCAAACGGGACTAAAGGAAATTTTATGATTTTTTTTTTGAATTTTTTTTTTGATTTTCAAATTTCTGAATTATTTTAATCTCTAGTCTGTAATCACCACCCCTCATCACTACTCAATTTATCCTCTAACCACCCCTCATCATTCCAAATCATTTAACTTCCCGAACGGTTAACTTACCGAACGGTCACCCATCCTCCCACTCCCCCAACCTGAGCACGCTTCACTTCCGGGTTCTATTCTCACTCGTTTCCAAGTCTGCACTTGTTGTTTTCCTGACAATAGTAAGATGTCAATCCTATTAACCTTCACGGATTTTTCTTGAGCATGAAGTGACACATTTCACTGTTTGAGTTTGAAACTATTATTTTAAAAAACAAAAATTATTTAGTAACACTAATATTTCTTGAATAATTAGTTTGACCATTGTTTGACCATATTTGACCAAAATTCGAAATAACTGAAATAATTATTTAGTAACACTAATATTCTAGAATAATTAGTTTGACCATTGTTTGACCACAGTTTGACCAGATTTGACCACATTTTTTCCAAAAAAAATTGAAACTATATTTTTTTCTGTTACTAGTGGCGCACCTAGCAAATGGTGCGCCACTAGTAAGTTTGAAATTTTTTCGATTTTTTCCACTCTAGATCTTATAAGCCCCGTAACTTTTTTTCTGTTAGGTTTTTGAGGATTTTGAAAATGTTTAACAGGGTTTCCCCGGTTAAATTCGGATGTAACTTTCCGAGTAAATGATTTTTCATATAAAATACTTTTTAATCCGAGTTCGTATGCAAAAGTTATGCCCATTTTACAAATTCCAGTGAGATTTTGCAAATAAAGTCCAAATTCGTATTTGTAAATTTTCCCAACAACCAGACCACATATCACATGGGAAACTTATTTTATTTTATTTTATTGACATTTCCATCATTTTCTTTTGTTTTTTCTAAAACTGAAAAGGTGGTCGGGGGGGGGGGGGGGGAGTTTGAAAATGGGACCTTTAGTACCGGTTCGTGCCATGAACCGGTACTAATGCCTCAAAGCCCATTAGTCCTGGTTCGTGGCACGAACCGGGACTAAAGAGCCCAGGTGAACCGGGACTAATGCCTTAGCCGCACGAACCGGGATAAATGCTCACATTAGTCCCGGTTCGTGATTGAACCGGGACTAATGTGAAAAATTCCCTGTGACCAAAGCCCTGTTTTCTACTAATGCAGGCAACACATGCCATGCAACAAGGTCTTTCATTGACTGTATCTACTATTCAATACTATAGCTATGAGATTGGCCTGGGGAGCGGCAAGCTCCTGGCTACGCAACTGCTCTATGCTGTGTGGCTATACAGACCAACCAGGCCGTGCCTAGCGGGGTGGCTATACCATAGCCACTGAAAACTGTACGCTGTGTTTGGTTGCATCCATACAGACCAACCAGGCCGGCGCGGTGTAAAAATGGCCCGTTTGATAGATTGTATCCACTGTTTGTTTTGTATAGCACGAACCTTAAAGCACCGCCAGTCAAGCCCGCTAGAAACGGTGGAATGGGCCATTTCGCCTCAGCCAAGCAGCGTTTTTTATTCTAGCATGGTGCAGCAGTCAGTGGCGGGCGTTGATAAGCGCCCGCCGCACGTACTTTACACAGCAGTGGCGAGCGTTGCACCTTGCCTACCATTAGTAGGGTCGCCCACCACTGCTACCAGATTGAATCCGCCCACCACAGTTAGGGTCCTACCAGTGGCGGCCGGGCCCCACCACTGATGACACTTTAGCAGTGGCAGGAGGTCAGTGGTGGGCAGCCCCACCTCCTCCGACTCCAGAATCACCGGCTTCACAGACTACCAGTCTAAGTAGAGCTCCATTCTAAGAGTAGTCTTAGTTAGATAGTTTGTAGTTGTTGATGTCGACTCAGAGTAGAACTTGAGTAAAACTTGTGATGATGCTTTTAGGTACACGAATCATTAATGCTTATGTTGGTTATGTTACTTGTGTTCTTCTCCTGGTTTGCTTTTTTAAATTATGTTCTTCTCTTGGTAGATGAGGTGGTATGCGGTGTGTAGAAGGAGGTCTCCAGGAATGTATGATTCGTGGGAGGCATGTAGTGAACAGGTGAATGGTTACAACAATAGCTCAGATAAAGGGTTTCCAACTAGGCAGGAGGTAGGAGATGCTTACACCAAGTTTGTGCTCAGAGCGAAGCGCGACGATAGAGTGGGCAAAGGTGAAGGTCAGATCGGGTTTAGTCGGCTGAAGAAGCTGATAATCTTCGACCAGTTCGTCGCCATTTTGATGTTGATGCTATATTGTCCATGGATAGTATACATTCGGTTAAATGTTACTTCTTTTCTATGGTTGTTATCTTTTCTATACATCGCCATGGTTAAAATGCTTTTTGCCGAGGATGTTACTCAGCTTCATTTACTTTTACTGTAGTGATGTAAGCAAAAGATCAGAGCTAATGGAACAACCCTGCATAAGCAAAGGATTAGTAACTTGGGAAGAGTCGTTCTGCCCAGCTGGGGGCTGCTCTTCGTTTGGCTGCTTTGTAGGAGTTTGACAAGCATCTTGTTTTCCCTTGTACAAGGGTCAAGGGTATAGATATCATAGTAGATGATCAAGTGAGTCAATCGGCGACCGATCACCGATCGCCGCGCATTAATCTGCCCGCTGCCACTCGCCAGTCAGTCCGTGTTCCTCAGTCGATCGACTGCCGCCTGCCTATTCTCCCAGAAGAAGTTTTGTTTTATTTCTAGCCCTCCTACTCTCTATTAAATTGATGCCCACACCATCGATCATGTGACGAGACTTGTTCATCTGTGCGTTATCAGACTTGTTCCGTGGATTTCGTTTTCCATGTGACCTTGTGATACGCTATGATTTTTGTTGGCTTTTCAGTAGTAATTCATAAATATAAGATGGTCCAGCTTTTCTATGAGTGAGTGTATAGACATGTTTTACTGTATTTGTTTTGTTTGCGGGGATAGCTCAGTATTTTCTAAGTATTTCAAAAATACTACAGTTTTTAGGATTACCATGATTTTATTTACTTTGAGCTGTTTGACAACCACACAAAACTGTGGTTTCAATACTACAGTTTTTCTAATACGATGGTATTTTCTCTGCGTAAAAAGAAACCCTGGACCTCTTTTTTAAAACAGAGCATGCGAAAGAACGAGCCGATCGTTCTCTTCGGTAGCTTCAAGCCGCCACAAGCTCGTCTTGATCGGGCACCCATGGACAAATCAAGGATAGGCAGTTCAGTGTGGCGCGTATAGGGAGAGTACCGTAGTTGATGGGAAGGAGCAGGCTCACTAGTAGAAAAGGTGGCTTTGGTCCAAGCCGGGTAACCCCATTAGTCCCGGTTCAGTCCAAAACCGGGACCAATGGGGGCATTGGTCCCGGTTCGTGAGCCCAGGGGGCCGGCCGGGCCACGTGGGCCATTGGTCCCGGTTCATCTAGACCTTTTGGTCCCGGTTGGTGGGATGAACCGGGACCAATGGGCCTCGCTCCTGGCCCACAACCATTGGTCCCGGTTCGTGCCTCAAACCGGGACTAAAGATTAGACCTTTAGTTCCGGTTTGAGGCACGAACCGGGACTAATGGGGATGAGACCTTTAGTCTCGGTTCGTGCCACGAACCGGTACTAAAGGTCTCATTTTCAAACTCTACCCCCCCCCCCCCCCGATCGCCTTTTCAGTTTTAAAAAAAATAAAATAAAATGATGGAAATGTCAAAAAAATAAAATAAAATAAGTTTCCCATGTGATATGTGGTTTAGTTGTTGGGAAAATTTGCAAATGTGAATTTTGACTTTATTTGCAAAATCTCTCTGAAATTTGTAAAAATGGGCATAACTTTTGCATACTAACTCGGATGAAAAAGTTTTTTATATGAAAAATCATCTACTCGAAAAGTTACATCCAAATTTAATGGGGGGAACCCCATTAAACATTTTCAAAATCCTCAAAAACCTAATAGAAAAAAACTAACGGGGCTTTTAAGATCTAGAGTGGAAAAAATCAAAAAATATTCAAACGATGGGCAAACTGTGGTCAAACAATGGTCAAACTAATTATTCTAGAATATTAGTGTTACTAAATAATTATTTTTGTTATTTCAATTTTGGTCAAATCTGGTCAAACTGTGGTCAAACTGTGGTCAAACAATGGTCAAACTAATTATTCAAGAAATATTAGTGTTACTAAATAATTATTGTTTTTTAAAACAATAGTTTCAAAATAAAACTATGAAATGTGTCACTTCATGCTCAAGCAAAATTCCTGAAGGTTAATAGGATTGACATCTCAGTATTGTCAGGAAAACAACAAGTGCAGACTTGGAGCGAGGGAGAATAGAACCCGGAAGTTAAGCGTGCTCAGGCTGTGGGAGTGGGAGGATGGGTGACCGTTCGGGAAGTTAGATGATTTGGATTGATGAGGGGTGATTATAGGATAAATTGAGAAGTGATGAGGGGTGGTGATTACAGACTAGAGGTTAAAATAATTCAGAAATTTGAAAATCAAAAAAAATCAAAAAAAATTCAAAAAAAATTTCAAAAAAAAATCATAAAATTTCCTTTAGTCCCGGTTGATGTTATGAACCGGGACTAAAGGTGAAGCTCCACATGGCCGCGCCCTTTAGTCCCGGTTCTGGATTGAACCGGGACTAAAGGGAGAGGCATTAGTACCGACATTTTAGTCCCGGTTCCAGAACCGGGACTGAAGGCCCTTTTTCTATTAGTGGCTGCGACAACAACCTTGACGGCGAACGCGGACGAAGGCCGAGCGTTAGCTCCTGGTGCTCCAAGACGCGAAAGAAAACCAAGCCACTCCCGTCAACGCGAAGCTCCGCCGCGAGGTGCGACGCGGTGTGATCGGTGTTATGGTAGTTACACCTATTTGGTGTACTTTGGTAAGTATACACTGAGCTTGTGCATGGTGCGTTTAGCTTGGCCGTTCGGTTCAGTTAGTGCATGGTCCTGCTAGTTTGTGCACGCCGGTGCACTGTGCCCCGTTCATCAGTTTGTAGCTAGCAACGCACCGTTTGCACCTGGTTCAAACGGCTACCTAGTTAATATTACGTCGATGCATGCAAGCTCTTGCCAAACTGGTCCACAGTATTCTAATACTTCAAAAATACTCTGTTATGTTAAAACTGTGGTATTGTGTATTTGTTTGTCCACTTATTTTATTTCATATGTCGTCTGTATTGAAATAGTCAACACGTATTATGTTTGTGGACGGAGGGAGTAATTTATAAATTACAGCATTTCATCATTGTATTTAGATAGAACTACTCATCAACCCGTGCACCTGCACGGGCTAATGACTTTGAGTCAAAAACTTTGTATTTATGTACCCTGGAAAAAGAATAATCGGTCACAATATTGTTGACTGTTTCTATAAGTGCACTTATCAAAATCGCAGTCACCTTTTGTATTTATGTACACTGAGCTTTGAATGAACGTACATAAATACAAAATGATACCTAATTTGACTGTACACAATTTGAACGTACATAAATACAAAATGAGGAAATAATACCTAATTCATGGTAGTAATATGGAAAAAACCAAAAATAGTATAATTTTGGAAATTTATTGTAGAAAATGATACATTATTGAAAAATAGAATGGTAAAAATTTAGTAACATTTTGGTAAATTTGTACATTTCTATTGACTGTAAATTTAGTCCTAGTTAGTTTTATCAATTTGAGATAATAGAAATTTGGTTTTTGCTGTGTGGTAATTAAAAAAATATAGTTCTTCCCTCAAAGCAGTTCAGTCTATTACTCTTTACCCATTGGCATAAAATACTATATACTGTGTCAGTTTGCGTTCTTTAGTGAATATATAAATTCTTATTTATCGTTAAATTATCAGAAGTTTTGTTTCTTTATTAAAAGAATAAATAGCTGGTCACAAAATTTGAAATTATGTGCTATTTTAGTCTTCAACTTCCGCAAATGGATGTTACACATCTTTGTACCTAAAAATGCACACTATGACTTAATCTCTTTTTTATTTTGCAACTCGGTCGGCTCAGAAATAACATTTGCTTAGTGGACTGAGAAATAACAAATTTGAAATATTATACTGAATTGTGGGTGCGGTTTATCTATGCCATTTGAAAGACCCAGTAAAAAGGGGTTTCTATTGGTCATTATGAAAGTTAGAAAATATATATTGCATTATATATAGCTCGTAATCAAAATTAAGATATATGTACTTTTCAAATTGCGTACTTATAATTTTTATTAGGCATATTTTGCATTTATTGTCTCAATTTTTGTTCCGGATGAAAATCTTGAACACTTTTATGGAACGTCAGGGGCATGCAAGTGAGAAGAAGTTGGCGATCAAGGGAGGCAATGGAGAAAACAATCGACAAAACCATGCACTGTATTATTATACTCGTAAAGAGAGTAAAGATTGACATTTTCTGGAGAGTATATCATAAAAAACTTGTTTATTTGTAGTCCAAATTAACGTTATTTGTTGGGCAAAAAATATATATATCATGAATCACTTGTACGCAGCCATTCTGTACTATTACCGTTTCCTATGCACATATACGTGTGGATTACCTCGCTGGTAAATTAACATCAAGCCAGTTTCATTAATCTATATTGAGACGTGTTTTTTATAAGGGGACCTATTAGAGACTTGTTGTATAGGCTTTCTTTTTTTCTTTGTTGTAGGACGTAGCGTGTTTACTTTGGAAACTGCTAGTGCACACGTTTTTTTTACTGTAATCTAATAGGATTGTTATTTATGGACCATACATATTACATTTGATCATAGTCGTATATTTAATAATCCTATGGTAATTATTGATCTTACTCTAGAATTAGCGTGGAGCCTCGTATGGTGCCTCTAATTAGTAAATATAAGATATAAGATATATGATGATAACTAATATATTATTTATGCTCTACAATCGAAGGTTAGACTTCACATGGATGGGAAAAATATTTTTGGACGTAGTTGCTCACACACCAAAGATTTTCAAGATATGTGCTCGTTCAAATTTTTAGGTTCTGTCAACTTTTCTTATCTTGATAAGCTTAGAAATCATGTATTCTTAGTAACATGATTTTTTGGAACAAAATAAAAGGTCCCCGGCACAGGGCCCCTAATTTGTGGAGAGGGACCTGTTACCGACTTGTGTCTGCTTCCTTGTGTTTTCTTGCTCTAGGTGGCCGTTGTGCTTGGATATTTCCCTTTCCTTTTGTTGTAGTGGAACACTGGTTTCTGTTAACAGAAACAGAATAGATATCTTACAAACGCTTGCTGGGGGTGGGGTCCCAGCAAACGCCCACATAACCATAAGATTTGCATTCGACGGTGACACTTTTTTGCAAAAGAAGAAAAATCCACAATTTAAACAAATTGCCATGATAGTTTTGTAAAATGTTAACCGCAGCCTAACCAATACACATAAACTGCCATTGGGGGGTTTGCAAATACCATGTCCCCCGGCGAGCATTCGCTGGGGATTGGCTTTCTAACAGAAATCAGAGAGGAAACTCTCTTTTCAAAAAAAGAAAGAAAAGCTGCTGACTTGTGCCGTTCACATTACAACATGGCGCAAGCCCAACAACATCGATCTCTAGCACTAGCACATAAATGCTAATAGCAACAGCAGGCAAAGATAGAGTTCGTATGATCTTCCATTTCCTTGAAGTTAAAGACAGGAATAATCCGAAATGTCAAAAAGAATGGCACAATTAAAAGGAAGCAAAGAGATAACGAGGAGCTTTAATTATTCGTTTCCTGCGCTGCAGCTTTTGATGGATGAGCTGCCAACAGCGGCGCACATAATATTTTAGACGCTTTAAGCATCACTAAAAGTTGTAAGGGCATCTTCAACGGTGACCCGCAAATTCCCTCGGTTTTGTCCGAAATTCAGTCAAGACCAATGTCCAAACGCTGATGCGGGAGCCGGCCATCCAATCGTGCCTTCCGCCAAACAGCTTCCATTCACATACACACCTTCCGCCAAAAATACTTTTCATTCCATTGTGTGTTAGTAAAATAATCCATTAAGCTCACTAATATACACCTTCCGCCAAACACTTTCTGTTCACATGCACACCTTTCGCCAAAATACCTTCCGTTCAATTGTGGGTTACTAAAATAATCAATTAAGCTCACTAATGTACACCTTCCGCCAAACACTTGCATGATTAATAGTAGTCTCCGCCAAAGCAAAAAAAGATTAGCCGCAGCTATTCGCCATCCGGAGGAAGAGAGGACACGTGGTGACTTTTGGTTCATCATGTGGATTTCCGGACTCCCGCCAAGGTTCCCCACGTTTATCTCCAATTTACTGGAAAAACGTGGTCCAGACCGCTCAATGGACCGATACAGAACCGCGATAGATGACAAACTGCGTCTAGACAGCACGGTTCGGATGCTTGCGGGAGGTTTGAGGGTCCGCCTTGGAGATGCGCTAATCCACGGGCCACGGCAATATAGCATTCTACTTGATCTGTGGTTTGCAGCCGCTATTTATACTCTCCGAAGACCGTCCGGTTCACTTCTCCATGGTATACATAGTCATCTATATACCTTTTTTCTAAGAGGGCCATCTGAATTCGAGTTCAAAGTCCATTTTTTTAGATAGCTTACAACATATGACATGCAGTTGTGTTCAAAGTCAAGGCCACTGACCAACATGTTATGTTTCTTTTGAGAAACTAACATGTACTTGTACCCGAAAAGCTCTGGTAACCACCACTTATTTTATTTTATTTTATTTTTGAAATTAACCGCCACTTATATGTTACTATAATTCCACGCATGATAGATAAACGAATATATGTTTGCGTGTCTTCCTTGCACTACATTTTTTTCTCCTATTGTTTGCTCATGCTGTCATGCGTGAAACGGCAACGCGTACATGCAGGGTATTACGATGGATCTCCCGCGGCTCAACATAGGCCAAAACGGAAGACGGGCTTCCTCAAAGCATGGTAATAAAAAGGAGCCCCGTCATATTTCTTTGCTCTACATTAGTTCTGTACTAATCTAACGTGCTCTGTGTTTGCCCTGCAAACTACAGCCTTGCTGCTTTGTGTTGTTGCTGCCTCGTAGACGAGTGTTGCTGCGGCTCATGTCAGATTTGTCGCAAACACGCCAAGCCAGATGGTGACCGATGAACAGTCCGAGCTGAGATACATATGTAACGTAGTACATACTAGAAGAAAAGGCACGCCTTGGCACGCTGTTTACTGTAATGTAGCATCACGTGTACCTGACGAAACTGAATCCCATGAGGCTGAAGGTGTGTAGGAGTTGAAGACGTCGCAGTCTGGGACCCGCAAGTAAGCGACGATGTTGAGTATTATGATTATAGCGTAGGATCTTACTCTACCCTGTCTTGTACTTCAAGTTGGTCATTGTACCCCTATATATGCGCCCACGAGGCTCAAGCAATAAACAATCAATTCCACCAACATCCTTCTCTATTCCTTCTGACCGTCGTGGAAGATTTTCGGTCAGTTCAATTTATAAGATATTGATCAAAACAAAGATTCAGAGGGAGAATTGGTTAGAGAATGTTCAAGGCCAGTCTGGCACTAGCATTGAGGAACGAAACTGGACGAAGCTTTGAAACATTACAGTGCCATCTAAGATCAAGAATTTCTTGTGGAGGTTGGGGCAGAACTCGATGCCTACCTCAGATGTGTTGCATCACCGTCATATGGCAACATCTTTTGTTTGTGCAATATGTTCATCTGAAGACAATTGGAAGCACGCTCTATTTGAATGCATGTTGGCAAGAAGTGTGTGGTAGCTCGCTACAGAGGAGATGGTTGGACATATGTGTGCAAATCATGCTTTGAATGCAAGGTACTGGCTGTTCTTGCTGAACTCGACACTATCTCATGAGATTTTCACTGAGATGGTAGTGACCATGTGGGCGATCTGGAAAGTAAGGAGAAAAGCAATCCACGAGGATATATTTCAGAGTCCACTCTCAATGTTGGAAGACTAACGGCACTTGTGCAACGTGAGGACCGAGTCCTCCGCAGTTAGGCTCACGATCTCTCCTATCATGTAGCACACGATGTGCATGCCCTTGTATAGCTCGGGCAGTTATTCTCGGTACTCTGTATATGACCCCTTCGTGGGCAATGGAATGTGATCACGCAGTGTTTCCATAATCCAACTTGGCACCAGAGCAACCCTTCCTACGACCTACCCTCCATGGCCACCGACGACTCTTCCGGTGGCCTCGCGAGCTCCTCCGCTCCGCTTCCCTCTCCGGCACTCCCCTCTTCCGGACTCCCAGCCCCCATAGCTACTGCTCCACCGGCGACTGCTCCTGCCCCCATAGCTACTGCTCCACCAGCC
The DNA here is from genome assembly GCF_056163025.1 of Triticum urartu. NCBI lineage: Eukaryota > Viridiplantae > Streptophyta > Magnoliopsida > Poales > Poaceae > Triticum > Triticum urartu. Next base: position 13,924,936 of record NC_141878.1, on the reverse strand, counting down.
ACTGCTCCTGCTGCCATGTCCGTGTTTCCCTTCGTGCTGCCGGCCGCCCACTCTGACGTCGCATCTTCCTCTTCCCCGCCGTCCCCTCCATCCACAGCCTCAACAACATCGGCAACTTCATCACCTTCAAGCTCAACGTCCAGTCCGGTAACTAAAATACTAATTGGATGCTCCGACCAAGCCTTCACGTTAATCCTTATAAAACATCATAAATTATCCGTTAGATATGCAAATTGCACATCTACAACCATTGGATGAAGTGCCTCGAGGAGTCCTTGCCATCACTACTAGAAAAAAGGCTGTTAGTGGCGCACCTATTTTGGCTATTAATGGCGCACGCCTGGTGTGTCACTGTTAATCTACATAACAGTGCCGCACCACCTGCTACGCCATTACTATCCGAGACACTAATGGCGCAGCTAAAGTGCGCCATTACTAAGCCCAGAAGTGCGCCACTGCTGTTACTCCAAAGGACCATGCGTACCTTGTGCTCTAGGTTACTAATGGCGCACTTTTAAATAATGCGCCACTGGTGTTTTTATTTCTGTGCGCCACTAAAGTGCACTATCACTACTAGGGAAAACCCTAGTAGCAGCGCAGGTTTTAGACCTATCAGTAGCGCGGGGTTATGCACTACTGATAAGGCGCTACAGCTAACGAATAGCAGTAGCGTGCCTCCACCCACGCTACTGCTAAATCGACTTGGTAGTAGCGAGTTCCAGGAGGAGCGCTACTGGTAATTAGTAGTAGCCCTTCTCCCTGCCCGCGCTGCTACTATTATTTCGTATTTTATTTCTTTTTTATTTCATGTTGTATTCATACACCTTTACACAAGTTTTCATACAACTGGAATTTAGAAATTGTTTTTACATCATAATGAGTTACTACATCACAGGGTGAAAGAACCGTGTAGACTAGTTTCAAGTGGATGGACATCCACTTGAAACTAATCCCCGGTTCTTTCACCCAATGATATAATAAATATCATCATCATCATATCATTAACAACTTATCATCATAATACATCATTGTCATATAACACCTCCTCAAGATCATCATTTTCATCAATGAGACATCACATAGCAAATTGGTCACTAGTCGTAATCACAAGTACTCCTCACATCATCAACTCTAACACATTGTATCACATAATAAACATATTATACCTCATATGACCTACTACATTCTCTTAGGACCTACTATATTCTCTAAGATAAAATAGCAAAAAACAAGATAGCCCCTGACTCTCGATTATGGAGAATGGAGATTATCCTGTCTCCAATTCTTGCCTTTCGCTTAATGTTACTTCCAAGAACCTCCTTGCAAATGTCCAAACATTTTTTCCATTCTTTGATTAGCATGTGTTCATCGCTTTTAGAAATCCGATATGCACAGGTGAGCTCCTTAGATTCACCTGGCTGTATGTTCATAACTGCAAGGCGACCATTCTGATACATCAGATGAGGCACACAATCCATCGGGATTTTCTGTTGAAAAACATAGTAATAACTTCGTAGTTAGCAATGATGTACTAGTTTTAGAAGTATGCAAAAGATGCATGGATGTCGTAATAGTAAAAAATCTTACCAGGGTATCTCCATTGAAGTTATCGTGGTTCAACGCGTGCACTAGTGGCACGTATTCACCATAATTTGGAGGAGTTCGATAATAGGTATTGTAATTCTCAAAAAAAGTACAATAAGCAATCAGATGACTTTTCTCCTTATAAGTTAATTCGGAGCCATCAGTGTAGTGGGTTTTGTCTACCATCTTCTGCACATGCTTTGAAGATTCAAAATAAGCTGTCAATGGAAATAAGCTGTCAACTATTTTAAATTAAACAATATAAATTAGTTAATAAATATGTTTGAGAAACTCACATTGCGGTAGAATCGGAAGCGTATCAACAAGGACCCAAATGTCCATATTGTCTTGCTCGATGTCAGGATTACCAAGATCCATGGTGACAATCATACCCTCATAAAAACCATACATTTTGCAAAGTGCTTCCCAATTTTGGCAGCCAAAATGGATTACGCTCTGAGAATTGTACAGATTTACTTCAAAATCGATATCATGATGGGTTCTTAGGTGTATTTTCTTTGTTTCATAATTTTCATGGTCTTCAAAACCCATCCTCTCCAAGACATAGCGTCTTGCATGGCATGGGATAAGCTAGTCGAATTGTAAAAGATGAAAATTAGACGTTGAAATAGTTGAAGTCATGCTTAATTACGAAAAAAACACTTGTCGTTGTTGCGTACCGTTTCAACACCGAAGGTCTCCTCGAGCTTAATGCTGAAGCGCCGATCTTCATCCAGCTCAACGAACCTGTCGCACATACCTCGATCATCGTGGCACCAGCTGCACTCCCCCGGGAGACTGTCGTCGTCCGAGTACGACATTTCCTACGTTCATAATTCAAAGATTAAACTTGTACATATTCTAGCACAAGTCATGCCAGAATTCACGGAAAAATCCGGCATGACCTTTGCTAAAAAAGGACATATCGAGCGCCTGAAATTTGCCAAAACGGAAATTAATCAACACTCCGGCAAAACATAGGCCACTCGGAGGTGTAACCAAAACATGAAATAATTGCTTAAACTAAAAAATAACAACAAATATGGCATGTTCAACTAGTTCTATTAATTCAACTAGTTCTATTAATTCAACTAGTTCTTACTAAATATAAACTTAGTATAAAAAGAAAAAAAACTAGTTCTTTCTAAAAATGAAGTAGTCCAACTAGTTATTAATTTACTTACTATACTAGTTCAACTAAAACTTAACTAGTTCAACTAAAACTAAAATAGTTCTATTAATTCAACTCGTTCTTACTAAATATAAACTTACTATAAATAGAAAGAAACTAGCACATCTACTACTACTAATTAACATCTAACTACTACATCTACTACTAATTAACATCTACTACTGCTAATTATACAACTAGTTTACCATCACTACTAGTAATTAATATCCACTACTTCTAAAAATCATTATCTATGAACCCTAAATTAACATCTACTACTACTAAAATCATCTACTAACTAAGCAAAGAGAGAGGGGGTGGGGGAGGGGTCGGGGGCTTACAGAGGGAGAGACGGTGGCGGGGAGGTGCTTGGCGACGAAGGGGCGGCGAGGGCGGGCTCGGGATCGGGAGGCGGCGGTCCTGGGCGGCGGGCTCGGTCGAGGGCGGCGGGCTCGATCGAGGGCGGTGGCGGTGAGGTCGAGGGCGGCGACAGTGTGGTCGAGAGCGGCGGCGGTGAGGTTGAGGGCGGGCGGCGGCGGCGGCGGTGAGGGCAGGCGCGCTCGGGCTCGGGCGGCGGCGACAGGAGTAGGGGAACAGGCCGGGGGGGAGGAGGACTTAGTGAAATTTTGATTGGGGGGGGGTGGTTAACTCGAACTAGTAGTAGCGCTCATATGGAAAACGCGCTATAGCTAACTTATCTATAGCGCGTTTTAGGGAAAACCGCTACTGCTAATGGAAGCAGTTATTTCTTTTGTTTATCCCAATATCAGTAATGCTTTGTCCTAAAAAAACGCTATAAGTCTAAGCAATGTAAAAACATCAAAAATATACATTGGTCATCATTGATCTTTTTGTGTATAATCTAAATAGTCAACATGAATCCTCACTGTACCTGTATAGGTCAGGCGAGGATTCATATTGCAACCACAAATCATACACATATAGTTCAATGAAGACCAAGTGCTCGAGATAGGTTGAGAAACAACATATTTAAGGTGGTAAACACCTTGTTCGCTTAGCAGTATGGGACTAAACTTAATTAATTGCGGTGATACTTAGCAGTAGCGAGTTTTGAGGAAAACCGCTGCTACTAAGTTCTTTAGCAGTAGCGCGTCCACGGAAAGGGCGCTACTACGATATCTAGCCTGGAGGCAACACCGTGGCAATTATAGTAGTAGCGCTCTTTTCACCTAGAGCGCTACTGCTAGTCAGTCATTAGTAGCGCTCTTTTCTGAAGCTCGCTATTGCTAATTAGCAGTAGCGCCTGTTTTTAGACCGCGCTGCTGCTAAGATTCTGTGTATAAGGTTTTCCCTAGTAGTGTATGCACTGGTAGAAAAAGGGCCTATAGTCCCGGTTCGTAAGGGCCTTTAGTCCCGGTTCAGGAACCGGGACTAAAGTGTCGGTACTAATACCTCCCCCCTTTAGTCCCGGTTCAATCCAGAACCGGGACTAAAGGCCCTCCACGTGGGCAGTGCGCAGAGCCCAGCCAGGAGACCCTTTGGTCCCGGTTGGTGGCACCAACCGGGACCAATAGGCATCCACGCGTCAGCACTTCTGTGGCTGGGGTTTTTGTTTTTTTTTTGAAATGGGGGGGGGGGGGGGGTTGGGGTTTTTGGGGGGTTAATTTAGGTGTTTCATATATTGTGTTAGCTAGTTATAATTAATAGAGAGAACTGTCCTCTGTTATGTCTGTGCTTGGTCGACGCTACATACTATACATACGTATATAGAGAGGACTAGACACGCTAGCTAGCTAGTAAGCAAACGAAGGAAACAGAAGATCGTCATGAACATATATGCATATATACAGAGAGAAGTGATATCGACCACCTCTCCTTCTCCGAGAGATTGGTCGAACAACAAGTTCTCGTATATCTATCTGACACTACCGGCTACATATATACAATAATTATCTCTTACAAATATAATCATACGGACTCAGGGTTCGCATAGAATTCTCCGTCTTCAGGGATCACGTGGTCAAGAAAGAATGCCGCCAATTCCTCTTGAATTCCTCGCATGCGAGCTGGTGCTAGGAGTTCATCCCGCTTCCGAAACATCTAATTTAAAGAAGGGGGTCAATACATATATATATATATATATGAATGAATGAAACTCAACACAAATGATGGTAATAAAATAAAATTGTGAATGTTGTTATTTACGTACTGCATATTGTTCGTCAGTGTAGCCCCGCTCACAGGTCGTGTGGCGGATGGACTCGCAAACATAGTAACCACAGAAATCATTCCCTTGTTGCTGCCACAACCACTTTACAAGAAATAGAGGTTAATCAAACTGATAAGCAAGAATGCCAAATGGTATTTATGAAACTAGCGCTTGAATGACTAGTAGATGCGCTTAAAATGCTACTATAGCTAGTACTTACTTTCAGGTGTCTAAATTGCAGCTCCTTCGGCAGTCCCGGAGCTTTTCTGGTGAATTTTCTCCAAACCCTGCCGGACAAAGAAAACAATTACTTGATATATCAGGAAATGAACAAAGTTGCTGATATGGTGGATAATGATCGATTTAATTTACTTCTCGAGTATTTGAGTCATGTCTGCATAGTCCTTGGGATCTTTTCGTCTTGAGTCTAAGACGGTTACTAGTCCCTGCTCAAGCTTAATATGTAGGAGAATATAGTGGAAACTGCACACGCATGCATAACTCATCAATTACATTACTATAACCTTGACTAATATATAAGGGAAACCGAATACGCACAAGACAGTAACACTCACTTGAAGTTGTAAGGAAAGAGTATTATATCTTTGTTTTGATTTATTATCAACGATTCAAGCATGCTGGCCTCGGTTTCTGCGGCATGAAATTTAACCTGAGTTGCATCTATGAGATATGTGTTAATGAACCCAATATCACCGACTTGTCTTTTCTTCAATTCGATGATCTTCAATCTGCATAATATAGTGAGGATGATTATAAATACATGCAATGAAAGAGCTAAGCTATATAGAGAAACTTAATGACAGAAGTAGTAGTACTTACAGACAGTAGCAGGTGACAGTTGCTTTATCGAGGGCCAATTGATTGAAGAACTGATAGAACTCCTCAAATGGAACAGGTAACAGATCAATTCCAACGAGGTCATGCTCCGGTTTAACTCTCGCATACAAAGTACTCCTCCCCCCAGAGTCTCTGCAGATTTTCAAGTACCAATCATGCAATCTTCGCATCATCGTTGATAGAGATCTTTCATCTTTGACGAGAGGCTTCCCGTACTCGTATCTTTGTATCTGCACGTCCATGGGTTCATAATGTACTTCGTCGGGCAGGTAATCTGCAAGATTGCTATAACCGGGCACCATCCTCGGATCATTATCGACGTTGTGGCTAGGCACCTTGAGCGGGGGGCACGATTGCTTCGCTTGTTCGCCGAGCTGGGCAATTTGTTTCCCAGCTCGTCGTTGTTTCAGCCTTTGATCACTGACAGTACTTCCCGACCGCTCCGCTTCGGCAAATTCCTTTCCAATAATGCGGTCATAGTTTCCTTTCGGCGAATCAGACTTCGGTGGTTTTGCCAGGGCAGCCAGAGTGCGCTTCACTTTCACCCGATCTACCTTCTCCTCCGGAGGTGGATGTTTCTTTGCTTTCACCCCTTCAAAGAATTTCTTCACTTCTTCTCGCGCGATCTCGGCGTTCTCCTCCTGGGTCCTCTCGTATGGTAACTTCTCTGGAGTCTTCAGAGAAGGACCGAATCTGTATGTCCTCCCGCCTCTGGTTGTACTGCTAGACGCCGACCGAGCAGACGTAGCGGTTGTCTTCTTTACTTGCTTAAGCGGCGGAGGAGAAGGACTACGACGCGCCGGAGCAGCTGGAGCGGCGGCAGGTCTCTTCCGCCCTTGCTGACGAGGCGGAGAAGGAGGAGGCTGGCTGCTCGGGCGCGTCGGCGCAGGCGGAGAAGGAGGCGGAGTGCCGCCACGCGCCGGAGAAGGAGCCGGCCGACGGCCCTGATCATCACTCGCCGGAGGAGGAGGAGGCGGTGGAGGCGGAGTGCCCTGACTCGCCGGAGGAGGAGGAGGAGGCGGTGGCGTCTAGTTCGGAAGGTTGATGAGCTCCTTCCGCCATAGGCATGGAGTCTTCAGAGCAGACCCCAGCCGAGTCTCCCCTTCACCGGTAGGGTGGTCAAGCTGGAGTTCCTCAAATCCCTCAGTTATCTCATCCACCATCACCCTAGCATATCCTTCTGGAATCGGCCGGCAGTGAAAAGTTGCGCCGGGTTCAGTAGGAAAAACAGAGCCAACAGCCGCCTTGACCTTCAAATTCATCCATTGCGTCATAAGGTGGCAATTTTGAGACTCCGTGATAGCATCCACGAGATAGCTGGCAGGAGCCGTCAAGGCATGCTCCGGCTGAAGCAGCTCGGTGGAAGCCACGCTGCTTCTGCGCTGAGATGGCGGGGTAGCTTCGGGGGAGGCTTCGGCAGTACGTTTGCTGCGATTTGCTTCTCGTTCCTCTATCGCGTCCACCCTTGCTTTCAGCGCCTGCATTTGGGTCTGCTGCACTTTTTTCCTCCTCTCATGGGATTTGTAACCGCCTGCGTCCGGAAACCCAACCTTCCACGGAACGGAGCCTGGCGTGCCTCGTGTCCGTCCAGGGTGCTCAGGATTCCCGAGGGCCATTGTGAGCTCGTTGTTCTCTCTGTCTAGAAAGAACGTCCCTTCATGCGCTGCTTCGATATACTGCTTAAGCTTACTGACTGGTATGTCCATTTGATCGTTCGTCCAAATGCACTTCCCTGTTTCAGGGTCCAGGGTTCCGCCAGCCCCGAAGAACCAAGTCCAGCAACGGTCTGGCCAGTTATTTGTCTCTGGTTCGATCCCTTTATGAACCAGATCATTCTCACTCTTGGACCACTTAGGCCGGGCTACGAGGTAGCCACCTGACCCCGTGCGATGGTGAAGCTTCTTCTTCGCAGCATTTTGCTTGTTTGTCGCCGACATCTTCTTACTCTTTTCTGATGTCTTGTGGGCCACAAATGCGGGCCAGTGATCTCTGATCTTCTCATATCTGCCCTTGAATTCTGGTGTCTCGTTATTTTCGACAAACTTATTCAGCTCTTTCTTCCACCTCCTGAATAGTTCTGCCATCCTCTTCAGAGCAAAAGACTTGATTAATTTCTCTTTAACTGGGTTCTCTGGATTATCCTCAGGCGGTAGGGTGAAATTTGACTTCAGCTCAGTCCAAAGATCATTTTTCTGCATATCATTGACATAAGACACCTCAGGGTCTTCTGTAGCTGGCTTAAACCATTGCTGGATGCTTATCGGGATCTTGTCCCTAACCAGAACCCCACACTGAGCAACAAATGCGCTCTTTGTCCGGAGGGGTTCAATAGGTTGGCCGTCGGGCGCAATTGCTATGATCTCAAACTTTTCATCCGCGCTCAACTTTTTCTTCGGGCCTCGTCTCTTTGCCGAAGTTGTGCTCGATTCGGAGGGCTAGAAAAAAGAACAAAGACTTAATTAATATGTGTACATACCAAAACAATGAATGCATCAATCAGCTAGTCAGCATAGGCTTAACTAATATATATACCTGGCCAGACTCGGTTCGGTCACCGGAGCCGTCATCACGGTCTCCTTCTTGCACCGGCATTGGGTCACCGGAGCCGTCCTCATGTTCTTCTTCTTGCACCGGCGTTAGGTCACCGTAGCCAGCTTGTTCACCCTCTCTTTCCAGACCATCGGTTTCGTTGAGAAACAACGAGATGGCATCACTTCCTTCTGCGATTATGTCCCTCAACAACGCTTCTTTTGTTGCTTCGTCTAGGGCGGTGTCCATAGTTTCTACAAATATTTACAACATGGCAATTATTATTCAAACATGACAGATGGATATATTAGTGCCAAACGTAGAACTAGCTACCTAATCATAGTAAGCTATCGGGAGGGGGTATATATCGACAACGACGACACTACATCATGTTCGAGAGGATCGCCGAGGGGTCGGGAGGTTGCCTAGTGTCAAAGGATTCAACAAAACCATGTCTTCATCATTAGGCGAAAGTAACATGTGCATGATGGTACGAAGCTCTTCAAAGTTGTTCTGGAACGGAGTCCCAGATAGGATAATTCGCTTTTTGGTACAAAGTTCAGCAAGAGCCTTCCGAATATCGCTATTTGGAAGGCCTTTGCTGAATTCGTACCAAAAAGCGGATTATTCTATTCGGGACTCCATTCCAGAATAACTTTGCAGAACTTCGTACCAACATGCCCTGGTTACTTCCGGCTAATGATGAAGGCATGGATTTCTTCAATACTTTGACACTAGGAAACCTCTCTCTACTTCCGGCTAAGAAGAAGAAGAAGAAGAAGAAGAAGAAGAAAAGAAGAAAAAAAAGAGGAGAAGAAGAAAGGAATAGTGGAGAAGAAGAGAAAATAGAATATATATTCTATTTTCTCTTCTTCTCCACTATTCCTTTCTTCTTCTCCTCTTCTTTTTCTTCTTTTTTCTTCTTCTTATTTATTTCTCCTCTTCTTTTCGGTAGAGGAAACCCTAAATAGCTAGCAAGTATCGTGGGTGTGAGATACATGTGGCCTTCGGTGTCGGACACTTGTGGGATGTGGGTGTAGTGTCCGACACTGACGGTACATGTATCTCACACCGACGATACTTTCTATTTAGGGTTTCTCCTCTACCGCTCCTCGACCTCTCGACGACCCTCGTTCCCGATAAAATAAAGAGGAAGAAGAAGAAGAAAAAAGAATAGAAGAAAGAATAGAGGAGAAGACTTTCTCTTCTTCCTCTCCTCTTCTTCTCCCTCTTCTTCCCCTTCTTCCTCGCCTCTCTCATGAATGTCCGGCATTCTCGACCCCCCCCCCACGTGTCGAAGAAAAAAAAAGAAAAAAAAGAGGAGAAGAAGAAAGGAATAGAGGAGAAAAGAGAAAATAGAATATATATTCTATTTTTCTCTTCTTCTCCTCTATTCATTTCTTCTTCTCCTCTTCTTTTTCTTCTTTTTTCTTCTTCTTATTTATTTCTCCTCTTCTTCCTCTCCCCTCTTCTTCTCCTTTCTTCCTCTTCTTATTTCCTTTTTCCTCTCATTCTTTTTCTTCTTCTTCCTTCTTAAAAATACAAGAAGTAGTATTGCCTAATTCATTGTTCATATGAATATACAAACATTTTCATATTTACAATAATTAATATCACCAAAAAAATCTATGAACAGAAAAAAAAATCCTATTTTTTCTAAAAAACAATCTTATAGCCACATATACATTATAGCCACATACACATATTTTTTCTATGAACAGAAAAACAATCCTATTTTAGCCACCAAAAAAATATCACCAAAAACAATCCTATTTTAGCCACCAATCCTATTTACAATAATTAATATCACCAAAAAAATCCTATGAACAGAAAAACAATCCTATTTTTTCTAAAAAACAATAATTAATACAAACATTTGCCTAATTCATTGTTCACATACACATATACATTATAGCCACATACACATATACATCACATATGAACAAAAAAATTAAAGTAATAAAAATAAAAAAACAGAGCCGGGCGGCGGCTCACAGCGCGGGGGCAGGCGAGGGCGCCGGCGCGCGGGGGCGGGACGGGGCTGGGGCTGGGCGACGGCGAGCACGGGGCGGCGACGGCGAGCCCGTAGTAGGGTAGCTCGAGGCGACGGCGGGGGCGGCGAGGGCGCCGGCGCGCGGGGGCGGGACGGGGCAGGGGCAGGGCGACGGCGAGCACGGGGCAGGGCGCGGGGAGACGGCGAGCACGGGCAGCCTGACGGCGTCGTCGGGGCGAGCTCGGGAAGCCTGGCGGCGTCGTCGGAGCGGGGAACTGGTGATGAAATCTGAAAAAACGCTAAGTCTTTGCTTATATAAAAAAGGCATTGGTCCCGGCTCATGGCACCAACCGGGACCAATGCCACCCTTTAGTCCCGGTTGCAGCCACGAACCGGGACCAATGGCCCCTTTTCAGCAGCCCAAAGGGCGGGAAGCGAAGCCCATTGGTCCCGGTTGGTGGCACCAACCGGGACTAAAGGGGGGCAATGGTCACGGCTGGTGCCACCAACCGGGACCAATGCCCCCTTTAGTCCCGGTTGGTGCCACCAACCGGGACCAATGCCCTTGTGTTGCCCGCGCCCATAAGTTTAGTCCCACATCGCTAGTTGACAGCGGCCGGCACTGGTTTATAAGCTCTGCTGCCTCCACCCTCTCGAACTCCTCTGAATAGCAGGTCTATGGGCCTAATTTGACACTGCTTTGCCTGTGGGCCTATTGGGCCTTCTGCGGGCCTGAATCCTGGCCCATGTAGGGTTTCTAGTCGTATTCAGGCCGTGGAGGCCCAGTAGGTGGCATTTTTTTTTGGTTTTATCTTTTTTATTTCTATATTTTTTTGGTTTTTTATTTTTTTATTTCTACTTAAAACTAAATACTTATAGTTTTTTAGTGATTTCTTTTTGCTTTTAGGTCACAAAAATTATAAATTTTCTGTTAGTGCCATTAGTTTTAAATTTTAAATAGTTTAAATTTGAATTTTTAAAAATTTGTGTGAATCACTAGTTTATGAATAACTTTACTATAAAATTAGAATTTTTTTTCTATTTATTTTTTATTTCTACTTAAAACTAAATACTTACAGTTTTTTAGTGATTTCTTTTTGCTTTTAGGTCACAAAAATTATAAACTTTCTGTTAGTGCCATTAGTTTTTAAATTTTAAATAGTTTAAATTTGAATTTTTAAAAATTTGTGTGAATCACTAGTTTATGAATAACTTTACTATAAAATTAGAATTTTTTTCTTCTTTGCTATTTATTTTTATGAATCACTAGTTTGTGAATCACTAGTTTATTTCTATTTAAAATTAGAATAACTTCACTATTGATTTTAGGTCACACAAATTATATTCTTTTTGCTATTGAAGAATATTATAGTTTTATTTTAGTTGATCATAACATAATATTTTAATTGATTGTTTTTATTTTCATAAAAGTTTTGTAGTTCATTTTGTTTGCTATTAATTCATTCTTTGAGCTAAATGACTCTGAAATTGGAAAGCATTTCAAAATGAACTCTGAAAAGGTTGAAAGTTGGCATGGTATCATCATTTCACCCACATAGCATGTTCCAAAAAGTAGAGAGGGTTACGACAAAAACTTGATGCACTTCGTGTACAAAATGGACAATCACTTTCGAAGTATCAAAGTTTCGAACCATAAGACATGAAAGCATTTCAAATGAACTCTGAAAAAGTTGAAAGTTGGGATGGTATCATAATTTCACCCACATAGCATTTGCTTATTGCGGGAGAAAGTCTTCACTTTTTCTTCGCTTGTCTCATTTGCTTATTGCGCCGTAACCATGGATAATCTTCATTCTTTATCAGGATGCTTGGATCAGCCTTGACATTGAAGGGAGGAATTTCATGAAACTTTTCATAATCTTCAGACATGTCTGTCTTGCCGTCCACTCCCAGGATGTCCCTTTTTCCTGAAAGAACTATGTGGCGCTTTGGCTCATCGTATGATGTATTCGCTTCCTTATCTTTTCTTTTTCTCGGTTTGGTAGACATGTCCTTCACATAGATAACCTGTGCCACATCATTGGCTAGGACGAACGGTTTGTCAGTGTACCCAAGATTTTTCAGATCCACTGTTGTCATTCCGTACTGTGGGTCTACCTGTACCCCGCCGCCTAACAGATTGACCCATTTGCACTTAAACAAAGGGACCTTAAAATCAGGTCCGTAGTCAAGTTCCCATATGTCCACTATGTAACCATAATATGTGCCCTTTCCGCTCTCGGTTGCTGCATCAAAGCGGACACCGCTGTTTTGGTTGGTGCTCTTTTGATCTTGGGCGATCGTGTAAAATGTATTCCCATTTATCTCGTATCCTTTGTAAGTCAATACAGTCAAAGATGGTCCCCTGGACAACAAGTACAACTCATCACAAACAGTGTTGTCACCTCTGAGACGTGTTTCCAACCAACTGCTGAAAGTCCTGATGTGTTCACATGTAATCCAGTCGTCGCACTGCTCCGGGTGTTTGGAGCGCAGACTATTCTTGTGTTCATCGACATACGGGGTCACCAAGGTAGAGTTTTGTAGAACTGTGTAGTGTGCTTGAGACCAAGAATATCCGTCCCTGCATATTATTGAGTCTCTTCCCAGAGTGCCTTTTCCAGTCAGTCTCCCCTCATACCGCGATTTAGGGAGACCTATCTTGTTAAGGCCAGGAATGAAGTCAACACAAAACCCGATAACATCCTCTGTTTGATGGCCCATGGAGATGCTTCCTTCTGGCCTAGTGCGGTTACGGACATATTTCTTTAGGCCTCCCATGAACCTCTCAAAAGGGAACATATTGTGTAGAAATACGGGCCCCAGGATGACAATCTCGTCGACTAGATGAACTAGGACGTGCGTCATGATATTGAAGAAGGATGGTGGGAACACCAGCTCGAAACTGACAAGACATTGCGCCACATCACTCCTTAGCCTTGGTACGATTTCTGGATCGATCACCTTCTGAGAGATTGCATTGAGGAATGCACATAGCTTCACAATGGCTAATCGAACGTTTTCCGGTAGAAGCCCCCTCAATGCAACCAGAAGCAGTTGTGTCATAATCACGTGTCAGTCATGAGACTTTAGGTTCTGAAACTTTTTCTCTGGCATATTTATTATTCCCTTTATATTCGACGAGAAGCCAGTCGTGACCTTCATACTGAGCAGGCATTCAAAGAAGATTTCTTTCTCTTCTTTCGTAAGAGCGTAGCTGGCAGGACCTTTATACTGCTTCGGAGGCATGCCGCCTTTTTCGTGCAAACGTTGCAGGTCCTCTCGTGCCTCGGGTGTATCTTTTGTCTTCCCATACACGCCCAAGAAGCCTAGCAGGTTCACGCAAAGGTTCTTCGTCACGTGCATCACGTCGATTGAGGAGCGGACCTCTAGGTCTTTCCAGTAGGGTAGGTCCCAAAATATAGATTTCTTCTTCCACATGGGTGCGTGTCCCTCAGCGTCATTCGGAACAGCTAGTCCACCGGGACCCTTTCCAAAGATTACGTAGTGTAAATCATTGACCATAGCAAGCACGTGAACACCGGTGCGCATGGCGGGCTTCTTCCGGTGATCTGCCTCGCCTTTGAAATGCTTGCCTTTCTTTCGACATTGATGGTTGGTCGGAAGAAATCGACGATGGCCCAGGTACACATTCTTCCTGCATTTGTCCAGGTATATACTTTCAGTGTCATCTAAACAGTGCGTGCATGCGTGGTATCTTTTGTTTGTCTGTCCTGAAAGGTTACTGAGAGCGGGCCAATCGTTGATGGTCACGAACAGCAACGCCTTAAGGTTAAATTCCTCATGTCTATGCTCATCCCACGTACGTACACCGTTTCCATTCCACAGCTGTAAAAGTTCTTCAACTAATGGCCTTAGGTACACATCAATTTCGTTGCCGGGTTGCTTAGGGCCTTGGATGAGAACTGGCATCATAATGAACTTCCGCTTCATGCACATCCAAGGAGGAAGGTTATACATACATAGAGTCACGGGCCAGGTGCTGTGATTGCTGCTCTGCTCCCCGAAAGGATTAATGCCATCCGCGCTTAAAGCAAACCATACATTCCTTGGGTCCTTTGCAAACTTATCCCAGTACTTTCTCTCGATTTTTCTCCACTGCGACCCGTCAGCGGGTGCTCTCAACTTCCCATCTTTCTTTTGGTTCTCACTGTGACATCGCATCAACTTGGCATGCTCTTCGTTTCTGAACAGACGTTTCAACCGTGGTATTATAGGAGCATACCACATCACCTTCGCAGGAACCCTCTTCCTAAGGGGTTCGCCGTCAACATCACCAGGGTCATCTCGTCTGATCTTATACCGCAACGCACCGCATACCGGGCATGCGTTCAGATCCTTGTATGCCCCGCGGTAGAGGATGCAGTCATTAGGGCATGCATGTATCTTCTCCACCTCCAATCCTAGAGGGCATACGACCTTCTTTGCTGCGTATGTACTGTCGGGCAATTCTTTATCGTTTGGAAGCTTCTTCTTCAATATTTTCAGTAGCTTCTCAAATCCTTTGTCAGCCACAGCATTCTCTGCCTTCCACTGCAGCAATTCCAGTACGGTACCGAGCTTTGTGTTGCCATCTTCGCAATTGGGGTATAACTCTTTTTTGTGATCCTCTAACATGCGATCGAACTTCAGCTTCTCCTTTTGACTAATGCATTGCGTCCGTGCATCGACAATGACCCGGCAGAGATCATCATCATCGGGCACATCGTCTGGTTCCTCTTGATCTTCAGCAGCTTCACCCGTGGCAGCATCATTGGGCACATCGTCTGGTTCCTCTTGATCTTCACCAGCTCCCCCCGTTGCAGCATCACCGTATTCAGGGGGCACATAGTTGTCATCGTACTCTTCTTCTTCGCCGTCTTCCATCATAACCCCTATTTCTCCGTGCCTCGTCCAAACATTATAGTGTGGCATGAAACCCTTGTAAAGCAGGTGGGAGTGAAGGATTTTCCGGTTAGAGTAAGACCTCGTATTCCCACATTCAGTGCATGGACAACACATAAAACCATTCTGCTTGTTTGCCTCAGCCGCATCGAGAAACTCATGCACGCCCTTAATGTACTCGCGGGTGTGTCTGTCACCGTACATCCATTGCCGGTTCATCTGCGTGCATTATACATAATTAAGTGTCCAAATTAATAGAAGTTCATCATCACATTAAAACCAAAGTGCATACATAGTTCTCATCTAACAACATATAGCTCTCTATGTAAAACATTTCAATGCGAAAACAAATGCGATCATAATCGCAACCAAGGTAACAATTGATCCAACGGCATAATGATACCAAGCCTCGGTATGAATGGCATATTTTCTAATCTTTCTAATCTTCAAGCGCATTGCATCCATCTTGATCTTGTGATCATCGACGACATCCGCAACATGCAACTCCAATATCATCTTCTCCTCCTCAATTTTTTTTATTTTTTCCTTCAACAAATTGTTTTCTTCTTCAACTAAATTTAACCTCTCGACAATAGGGTCGGTTGGCATTTCCGATTCACATACATCCTAGATAAATAAAATCTATGTCACGTTGGTCGGCATAATTTTCATAAACAATAAATGAACCAATAGTTATGAAGATAATATACATACCAAATCCGAATCATAGACAGGACGAGGGCCGACGGGGCGGATACCAAAACCATCGCACTATATAAGATGCAATAATAAATGTAAGAAAATGATACAAGTATCTATCTAAACAGACAAGTAAGAATATTTTTCCTTTCAGAAAGAAGATAAGAACAAGAGGCTCACCACGGTGGTGTCGGTGATGAGATCAGCGCGGGTGATCGACGGCGGTGAAGACGGGGACGGGGCGTGACGGACCGCTAAATCTAGACAAATCTGGAGGAAAATGGAGCTTGGAGGTCGAGCTTCGAGAGGAGAAAGTTTAAGTAGTGTGGCTCGGGCATTCCATCGAACACCTCATGTGCATAGGAGGTGAGCTAGAGCACCACAAACCCCTCCCCTCGCCGGCCAGAGAAAAATAGAGCACGGGAGTGCTCTGCTCGCGGGCGAGGGTATATATAGGCACCTCATTGGTCCCGGTTTGTGGCAAGAACCGGGACTAAAAGGGAGCCTTTGGTCCCGGTTCAGGCCACCAACCGGGACCAATAGTGGTGGGCCAGGAGCGAGGCCCATTGGTCCCGGTTCGTCCCACCAACCGGGACCAAAAGGTCCAGACTAACCGGGACCAATGGCCCACGTGGCCCGGCCGGCCCCCTGGGCTCACGAATCGGGACCAATGCCCACATTAGTCCCGGTTCTACACTGAACCGGGACTAATGGGCTGAGCCGGCCTGGACCATAGCCCTGTTTTCTACTAGTGATGGTGCGCCACTACTATGAATATTATGAATTTTTTTGCTTTTCTGATATTTGCACATGTTACAAAATACATTACAGCATAGAATATAAACCGCACAACATATAAACAGCAGATTTATCGAATACAATAGAAGATTAGTCTCCGAATACAATTCATCATATTAGTCTTCGAATTCAAAATACCGAACAAAGTTAGAACATTACAAGTCCCGAGACCGCGAGTAGCGAGTTTGTCTTCACATTACAAGACGATATCTAAACTACCATCACATAGAAGAGGGTTGCGGTCACGATGAGCATCATCGCGATGAAGCTGATCTTCATCCGGTTCCTCCTCCGCTCCCTCCTCTCTCCCGCTAGATAGCGCGCGTATCTATCTTCCACCTCCGCCGTAGTGGTGTACCCTTTGTAACTGTTACCGCTGAAACGGTGAACCTGTCTCCGACACTCTTCCCAGTCGTCGTAGACTCCAGGAAACTCACCCTTGTACATGACATACGACCGCATCTCTATGCACTAGACAAACAAAACGTTGGTAGCAATTCACAGACAATATATAAGCAATATATAAGTATGCAACAAAAGGATCGAAAGAGAAAAGCAACACATTAATAGCACGATTCATGGTCCTACTAATAAATAGCATCGATTACATATAAGTTGAACGACTGTCCAAACTAAAGAGACATACAAGTTCATTAAAGTTTAATTACAACATGAGCTAATCGATATTTCAGAACTACATGGCATCAATACTTTCGACTCGACTCAGGGACCAGAGCGTGGATGAAGCCGCCGTCTTTCGTGATGGTCATGAATGTGCGGTCGTTGACAGCCTGCATTTGTAGCGTTGTTCCTATTTCACCGTTGGATGGTTGATATTTGAGGTAGAACTGCCCCGAGGTACGAAGGACATCTTGATAGATTATTTCTGCAAACTCCGACTGGATGCGAAAGAATTCTTGTCTGATGCCCTCGTCTTGGATTGCCGACAAGCGTGCGGCCCATTCTTTGAGATTATTTGGTAGCATAAGGTGATTATGGTCCCGTATGATCGCCCTCATGTGATGGAGGGCGTAGTAGGCATCCTTCTGACTGCCAGGCGGCTGCTTGACGCAGGGGAACGTCGTTACGTGGGTGAACACGTGCTTGCCGTACCTACAAATTAGCCTCCTGAAGGTGCCTCCAGATTTGGCGTAGCCGGGGAGAGCATCATCAAGAACTTTCTTGATATTTGTGTAGTCTTTGTTCGACTGACGGTCAGAGTCGAAATACGTGGCCATGAGATATTTCGGGCTTAAGAGGATGAGTGTATAATGTGTGTCACTGCACAAAACACGAAATGTTATAAAAAAAGAACAATCGGAATGTAAGAAATCATATGTTACGGGGCGGTCAGGGGATGACTTACTCGGAAAAGTAAGGCACGAGGAAGTTATCCTTATCTGGGTTCGCCAGAATGACACCTTCTCAAGGCTGTTGTCCAAGCCATACCCACCTATGTAATGCCAGTCTTTAAAGTCCCTAAGAACATCTGTAAAGAAATCATTGACGCGATGGCGCATTTCTGATGGGGAGACGAGGAGAACCAGAGGAGGATGCATTGGATGACATGGTGAAAAATGTGTGTACCTAAAAAGCAAGGGGGAATGGGATTTTGTCATATTCACTATTTCAAATTGGCTTTGCTTGCCAAGCAGGCATGGCGTATTATTCATAACCCGGGGTCCTTGTGTGCTACTATTCTAAGGGCTAAATACTATTCTGATGGCGGTTTGTTGAATACCAAACTAAAGAGAGGATCTTCATTTACCTGGCAAAGTATAATGACATGTACGGACTCTCTAAAACGTGGCTACATTTGGCAAGTGGGGAAGGGTCAAAATAATAATATTTGGGAATATGCCTCGATCCCCAATTGTGACACAAGGAAAATTGTGACGCCCAAGGGGCGACATTGGTTATCGAAGGTGGGTGACCTGATTGATCCTGCTACGAATAGTTGGGATGCAGATATCATTAGACAAATGATGTTGCCCATTGATGTACAACATATTCTTTCAATTCCACTTTCATAATATGATATGCCAGATTTTATTGCTTGGCGCTATACAAAAAACAACATGTTCTCGGTTCGGTCTTCCTACTCTAGGGAGTGGGAATATCAGTATGGAGATAAATTAAGACATTCTAATGGGATGGGGCGAACCAAAGAAAACCCAATTTGGAGCAAGATATGAAAGTTATCTTGCCCGGCAAAAGTCAATTTTTTTATATGGCATACATTGCATGGTATACTTCCATGCCAGGTTACGCTTGAAAATAGACATATGAAGATCTCGCCCATTTGTCCTACTTTCTCGAAGGGTCTAGAAGATTCAAAGCACATGCTTTTCCTCTGTAGAAAAGCCAAGGAGGTGTGGAAAAGGCTTGGGATGGATGATATTATTGATAAAGCCTGTGAGGTCGGTCGTGCGGAACAAACGGTGTTGGAATATTTACTACTTCTACCAGACCAAGAACTGTTCATTTTGGGCCAACAAAATGTGCGCAAAATGATTACTAACAGCATGGTATCTATGGTGGGAAAGACAAATATTGCTGCATAAGGAGACAACGCAGAATGCACATCAGATCTCTATGGGGATTCTTGCTCTTACATCAAATTTCGTTAATGCATCATCCCCAGGGCTTTTCTGAAAAAAAGGGGTCGGTCCTGCCCTCCCAGGGGATTTGTAAAACATAATGTTCACACTTCTTTTGACCACGATCTCTTGAAGGGCACAATGGGAACGGTCCTGAGAAATGACAAAGGTAGGTATATCGCTTGAGGGAACGAAAAAATTGACTATTCCGCGCATGTTTTGATAGCAGAATCTTCAACTCTCAAATTTCGTCTAACACTGGCGCATAGGGCGGGATGTAATCGCCTTACTATTAACATGGACAATCTAAAGGTGATTGAAACCATGCAGGATGAAGGACGACCGTCGGGTGCGACGGCGGCAATCTTCGATGATTGTTTTCGTCATGCCTATGATTTCATTAGTACAAGATTCGTATATTGCAATAGAGAAGCAAATAAACTAGCTTATGAGCTCGCTAGATTAGCTAGATTTTTTTTCACTTGGGATTCGTTTGAGGAGTCTTTAAATGAAATTGTAATGATTCTCACAGAAGATGTACTGGTTATTTCCAATGAATAAAGGTTCCGTTTAATTTATTTTTTTTAAAAAAGAACCATCTAGCAGAAATTAAGGAAACGTGTAGAGAATTTGTCCCCATGCATCAGCAATGAGGAACTAAAAGTCTGGAGGCAGAAACCACATGCAACCATTATTGTTGTCTTCATGGCGGTAATGGTACACCCGTGACATGATCCTCCCCATCCGATGCATATTGTACCCGTTGTCCAAGAAGTACACGGCGCAACTACCAAGATCCAGACGCTTCATGCAGCGCTCGCCTTCCAAGTGTACTGAATGTCGCTTTGGGTAGTAGATGTAGTTTCTGTCCACCCCACCGCGCTGGCAGCCAACGTGAACCGCCTTAGAGCACGCGGGGCTCAGAAACAGGGCCTGCTCGCCCAAGCTCCTCACCTGCACCCACTTGTGTTGGTACGGCGCCCTCTCGTCACGTTCGGCAAGCTCATACACTCTGAAGTATGAGTGGAGGTCGCGCCACTCGCAGAACTCCACTGCGATCGCCACCTTGCCGCGCAGCTCGAATATGTGTTTGGCCTCGCACCATGACGGTTGCTCGTGCTGGATGCTCGCCTCGATGTCGGACATGATGTGGACCTTGGCGATCGTCGGTGTGCCTCCGTCTTGATTCACGACGACCTCGTACATTAACAGTTCGTTCTTGTGAGAGAGGCCATAGAGCTCACCGTTGAAGAAGGCGATGTCCACGAGCTCCCCGTATGCATGAGTGTCGCATCCATGCATGGTCCACCGTGTCGCTTCCGTGCAGCGAACCCTGCAGAGCGCGAGATTGCACCGTGCGGTGATCGTGGCGAGCATGCAGTCGCTCGACGAAGGGTCACCAGAGAAAACGACCTTCTTGATGGGACTGAAACTCGCATCGAATTCGTGTGGCCACGCGCACTCGTCCGTGCTATGCTTAACGGAGAGCGCCACCTGGATGCCGGAGAAGGGGTTCATGATCAGGAGCTGCTGCCCGTGGTCGCCGGACGAGCACGTGGCGGCTATCCAGCCGCCGTCATGGGACCCAACAAGGCGCGTGCCGGGTGACACGGCCGACGGGAGCGGGACTCGCACGGCCCTGCTGTCCTCGGGGCTGTACGCCCGTGCGACCTCATGGTCGCTGGCGGACGGCGAGGGGAGCGTCAGCAGCAGCGGGAGAGCGGGCAGCGGCGGGTGCCATGAAGCGACGGTGCACCATGACGTGCAGACGGCGGCGAAGCGCGAGCGGTCGTGCGCCGAGGAGGAGCAGCGGTAGACGGCCGCCAGGAGGTCGCCGGAAAGCTCCGACCACGGTCGCTCGACGCCCTTGCCGGCTGCCATCGATTGGTTCGTCGTGATGGTTTGTTATTGTCGTCGGCGCCTTGGCTGCCCCGTCGGAACCGCTATATATAGATACGGCCGGCGCGCGAGGTCATGACCGGACTAGATTTAGGTTAGACACACGATCGGATTTGTTTGAGAGGCCGCCACGTACTCTTTTTGAACTCAGGCCACTATGTACTACTCCTACTTTGTTCGACATCTGTTTGTAACGCTCGTCCTGATCGATCAGCGAGCATCAACATCCGAGCTCGCGAACCCCCAATGATTGTAACGCTCATCCTGAACCGAGTCTATCCGGCGCAAATCCATATGCCCGACCGAAGTTGGAGCTTGTCCGGCGCGAATTCATTGTGTCGGCGCAACCGACGATCCGATCCACCGGTGCTGGTCAATCGATGCATGCAGCCATTTTTATTTATTATTCCACCAAGGTCTAACAAGAACATACATCAACCCATCCGAAGGCACAACTCACATCTACAAAACTCGATAATATGAAGTGCTCTCACTCCTCATATTTAAATCGGTGTCGTCGCTGATCCATCCACATAACATATCAGAACGACCAGCCAGTGCAACAGACCTAAAGCGTACACCACATCCACACATATTAGACGCCGCCATCATCATCGGACCGGTGACCCATCTTCAGGAGAGATACCATCATCTTTGCCAGTCCGTCCATCCGTCGACGCCACCACAGCGCCCAACGAGGCCACCGCCCTACGCTCGTCCATCCTGACGCAAAGATTCTGGAAGATCTGTCGTGCGTAGCACCTGCTGACCAGGCATGGGACAGCATAGCACCTATCGGCTAGGCATGACTTGACATCTCCACCGAAGCTCTGTGCATGACGAAGCCGCTCTACTGTTGGCGCCGCCTCGATGCGCAGCGCCGCTTCTTCTTCCTTGTGCTACCTCGCACAACTCTCTTCTCTCATGGTTTCTCTCAAGAACACAAGAACCCGCACACACGCACACAACCAAGAAACATGACCAGTGGCTTTGCCCAGAACACTTCCTTGGTCACACGTGAGACTACATTGTTTTTCTGCCCTCTGGGCCTCATTCATCAATGCAACATATATATACACAAAGGTTAGGCACTCATGCCATGCAGCCCACGGCTCTACCTAGACACACTACTCCACTAAACTCTCCATGCACTAACCACTAGCTAACACACCGGCCTCTAACTTGACTCGGCTGCTCATTCAACATGCACGGCTCAATTAACTAGCCCACTAACCAACTAACTCCATGGACTACATGCATGCCCGCGTACACCGCTCGAGTAGCTCCTTCTCAGCAGCGCACGCCGCGCTCATACGCGGACAACGCGGCCGGCGTCCAACAGATCACCAACGGCCTCTGACTCAACCTTCACCTACACGACGGACACGAGCATGAGCCTGGCTCACGCGCCATCGCGACACACATATGGCATGGCTTGCCGCTAACATCTACTTTCCGCTTCTGTCTTCCAGTGCTGCTCCACAAACGTTGCTCCCAAGAGAGAAACGACACCGCAGTAGCGCCATCGTCCAATCTGGAAGATCAGATCCTAATATTTCCCCGAAGCAGAACGAGTGGGTGACAGTCGTTGCACGATGATGCCTTCATCGAGGTAACGACAGATAACACCGCCATCGCCTGCCATCGGTTCAGTTTTCACCGGCAACTATGCCTTGCCGACTCGCAGTCGAAACTAGATGACGGATCTCGAGATCTGATCATCCAGTCTCAGGCCGACCACCTCCGACCGAGGATATGGCCACCACCGCCTGCTGCACCTGCCAGATCAGATCTGACCGGAGATGCCGCGAAGCAGCCCAGCAGGCCCTCCATGCCGCCGCCGACCCGAAGCCGGATGACATGCCTCCATAGCATAAGTCGCCACCGCCTGAACCAGGTAAGCCGCCGCCCGCCGTCGGCCGTGACCTGGCTGCCCAACGCGCCGTAGTCGCCGTCGCCAGTGACACGGCCAGCCACTGCCGCCGCCAGATCTACCGTGCCTCCACATGCAGAACGGCTCGGCATCACCCGTGAGACGCGGGAGAGAGGAAGATCCCCGCCACCGCCGTCGGCCCCTGGGCGCATCCTGCCGGCGTCCTCCGATGGCGACGGGGTAAGGGAAGGTGGATTCGGCCCTGACGGCGGCTAGGGCTGGGGAACCGCCGAAGTCGCCCAAGCGGGAGCGCCGCGGGGCTCGGGTGAAATCTTAAAATTTGGTATGGGCTACTAAAAAAACTGCCATTAATGGATGCCATTCCGATTTGAGCTACTAAAGAAAACCTGACATTCATCCCTCCTCTAGTACAGCCATCTTTTGAGAGTCTGGACGAACAATATTTTAGTGGGTGCGGCCAAACTATTTGTCTTCTTCACCTACAAATCAACGCATGATAACTGGCCCAATGAGAACAGCCAACATGAGGCCCTCCTGCCAAAGTCGAGATAGCCGCTCAATCCGACGTTGATACCCCCAGCAAATGACCAACATCTCGCGGTTAATGGGTTTAATGAGAGGGGTCTGGACAAAAAGAAGATGTAATTCGCTAGCTCACAGAACCTTCGATGGTCATGGTACTAATTGACTGGTGGGCCAATGAAGTCAGATATGTTATCACAGTGCGCATTTGTTTTCAGATGCCTCTCAATCCAAATCCAAGCTAGTTGGCTCCAGTATGCATGAAGAGATCGAAAGGCCATGCGAAGGATCAGTGAGGTAGCTATGTTCAGGTTCACTCATGCTTGTGATGCCTGATGCAACACTCAAAGAAATATATAGTTGTTCTCTGGTAGATTCTCAGAGCAACCCCATCATTTTGTAATTTATAGAGCTGCACTATTTCCTGTGTTTCATTAAGTCACACACACCTACCAATAATTTATCAAAGAAGTCACGAGGATTTGATGCTTTCCCATGTTTCATTAACTTGTTTGCTTGGAGGTGATTAGAGCAAGGGATTGAAAATTTAGACATTTCAAGATATAAATTCACTAATTCAGAAGTCATTAGGGTGCGCCTTAGATGTTGGTTGCCTCTCATTCTTACTCAGCTAGCGCCAACATGGATGGGGAGATAATTAAAAAGGCATTGCCAGCGCATGGCCATGTTGACAATGTTCTATTTCGCACTATGCCTGCCATGCATGATGCATCACTAAAACAACTCCCATAGTTGCTATTCGCTAGGTTCTCATAGAAAATCCATCATTTGTGACTTAAAGAGCTACACTATTGCTAGTGTTTTGTTAATGCACGCTGACCAATAATGAAGATTTGGCACATCCCACTATAGCTTGTTTGGTTTGAGGGAATTAAAATTCCAGGGCCTATAGGTATCAATACTGCATTCTTCCAGTTCTGACTTGAATTTTATTTTGCTTTACATACGGTCATACCTGTCATGTCTTTGATCGGCCTCTCTAACTCATCCCCAATAAAAGGCGTTAGAGGAGGATAAATTCACATTTTCTCCTCTAAAGTGCACCTAACCGAATTATAATAACAGTTAGTGGAGAATATTTTTTCCACGGCGGCCGTGACCCTTAAAATATACTCGGCTGCCCACTCATAGAGTAAAATTCCCGACACCCCAACTCTCCTCCTGTTCCATTCCGCCTCTGTGAAAGCCCCGCCGGTGTGCCTCGGTCCCACTCCCATCCACTAAGGCGCCGCTCCACCGCCAAAAATGGCCGGATCCAACTGCCGCTGCTACACACCGCCGATTAGAAGCGTGGATCCGTACCGCCATGCGCAATCTCGACCCATGGCCGCGACACATCTTCTTCCTCGCACGGTGGAGATTCCCGCTTGCCCGGCCTCCCAGCGCTGTTGCCACCGCACAAAAATACCTCGCCGTGCGACAGTGTCGGTGGGGGACGTGGGTCGGTTAGATCACCGACCGCGAAACACATGAGAAGATTTGGACTGGATATTTCATCTCGACGGTGCAGACCGTGTAGTAATATGACACAATGTTAGTGTGCCTCCATGGCACTAACGCATAGTGCAACTTCCCCAATGGCCTACTGCAGTAAGCCCTCGTCGACCCCGAGGTGGCCGCCATATGGGAGATGGGGGAAGACCAGGAGGCCCGCAAGCGCCTCGAGGCGGAGCAAGTCGACAAGGCGTAGCGGAGCTCTGCAGCCTATACCAGGAGCACATCGAGGAGTGCCGGTTGTACGAGATCTACAAGTCCGAGGAGACATACTAGTGAGTAGTACCTGCACACACAAAACCAAATACCTACACCAACACTGCTGCAAGAGGTTTGACAATCCCCTTGTACTCATTAATGTAAGGATCAAATCTCGTATAGGTAGAAGAATAAATTGTAAAACAAAAATAAAAATAATGAATTTCAGCAAGGTATTTTTGGATTTTAAGGTATGATAAAGGTAAACCCAGGGGCATAGTTTTCACTAGAGTTTTCTCTCTTGAATGCAATGCATATGGTGGGTAAACAAATTACTGACGATTGATAGAAAAAACACATATTTATGAGAGATTCGTTGACATTGATCACACATATAGGCATCACGTATGTGACAAGTAGACCGACTCCTGCATGCATGTACTACAATTACTCCATCAATCGACCGCTATCCAGCATGCATATATGGTATTAAGTTCATAAAATACAGAGTAACGCCTTGAGTGAAATGACATGATGTAAACAAAGTAAACTCAATTAATATGAATAGACCCCATCATTTTATCCTGAATGACAACAATACAAATATGTGTCTTGTCCTTTTTTCTCACTGAGATATAGAACACTACAAGATTGATCCCACTACAAAGCACCTCTCCCACCGAAGAAAAATCAGTTTAGTTGGCCAAACTAAATGGATAGATCGGAGAGAAATAGAAAGCTATCATAATCATGCATAATAAAGTTCAGAAAAGACTCAATTACTTTCAATAAATAATCTGATCATGAATCCACGATTCATCGGATCCCAACAAATAGACCGTGAAAGAAGATTACATCGGATAGAACTCAAAGAAGATCGAGGAACACATGATATTAAAGATCAAAGAGAAAGATTAAGCAATCTAACTACTACCTATGGACCCGTAGGTCTGTGGTGAACTACTCACGCATCGTCGGAAGGTAGCAAGGTTGATGAAGGAGCCCTCCGTGATTGATTTTTCCTCCGATAGAGTACCGGAAAAGTCCTCCAGATGGGATCATGGAAGAACAGAGACTTCCAGTGGCAGAAAAAGTGTTTCGGGCTCCCCTTTGGTGTTTTTGGAACTTCTGGGAATTTATAGAGTCGAAGTTAAATCAAATGGAATTACGAGGGGCCCATGTGCTTAGGGGCACGCCTACCCCCTAGGCCGCGCCCTGTGAACTTGTCGCTCTCTCGTATATCTTCTAGTCTCCTCCCGAAGCTTCTAGGGTCCCTTTTGGTCTAGAAAAAACCACCCTAAAGTTTAATCGTGTTTCGAGTTTGTTTGATGTTGATTTTCTTAAAAACCAAAAACAAGCAAAAAAACAACAACTGACACTGCGCACTGGGTTAATAGGTTAGTCCCAAAAATGATATAAAGTAGCATAAAATGCACATAAAATACCCAAGATTGATAATATAGTAGCATGAAACAATAAAAAAATATAGATACCTTGGAGATGTATCATAGGGCAGGGCAGTTGTGGCATTGTGGGAGCACATGACCGGGAGAGGTTGATGGACGAGAGTGCTAGCAAGTAGTTTTTTCTTAAGTTTTTATGCAATCTAATTTAAATTTCGTTTAAGCTATGTAAAATACTTTATGCAACTGGTCGAATCAAGTTTGATGAAGTTGTTTGAATAAACATTGCACCAAGTTTATGTTCAATTTTTTTAAGGATTTAAGTTAGAAAGAACACTTTTTTAGGGGAGCAAATATACTCCTCTAAATAATACGCGGCTGTTTGCTCCTCTAAATTATAATAGATTGGTTAGAGATGCTCGAACTAGTTTTTACTTGATCCCTGTTAGCATATGAAGTTATATGGTTACTCATGCGATGGGTAAATAAGAACAGCATTGAAAAATTCGTTGTGCAGCTGAATTACACTACGAGAAGCTGGTAGTTTACAGCTCTGGGAAATGAATGTGGAATGCTTTCTTCTGACAATTGCATTAGGACGTGACAGTTGAGCTCTACAAAGTCATATGTACATAATCGAACTTATTGCATGTGTGAAGTTGTAAAACCAATATTACATGAATACTTGATTTTATTATGTACGCATCTTAAGAAGCTAGTTAAAAAAACAGGCTTGTGATCTCGTGAGAATTGAGTATTTGTTGTTCAATGGGAATTGGCTAGCCCTAGAGGTGAGGCGGACCCAATGGAGCTGTTGCAGATTAGGAGTTTCTCAACTGAGCTGTGGTGCCCCGGATATGCGTAGTCGAGAAGGCTATAGCGGTGTGTGCATGATCAGCAGCAGTGTGCCAGCAATCTAGGGTGACTCAGGGAAGTAGATCAAGTAAAATTCCACCCGTACATTACAACTGTAATTTTCTAAACTACCCTTCCACAAAAAGTGCCAAATAGAGATATTACTCCTACTAATCACAAGGAAGGTACAAGAGCACCCTAAAAACTGTAAAGCTCATAGGTACACAGCTGTTGAGCTTGTCTGCACACCACCGTTGAGGTTGTGTCTGCACGGCACTTTTGCATCTTGTGTACATCGAGACGGGTGTTGTGTAGGCCGTCCGATAGTGTAACCATCCACGACACATATGAGTTCAACGTGGGCCGACCGACATTGTAACCATCGAGGAGACAAGCGACTTATATATGTTTGACGACACATAGTACTAGCAAACCCATATGTGTCTGGCTTACCATATGTTGATGTGCGCTAAATCCCTCATGCCTCCCAAGCCCTAATAATCCAATAAACATAATGTGATAGAACCACCCACATCATTTCAAAGGATGGCCTCTTTGACGTTAGTATAAGCAAGTATTAACAGTCAACTCGATTGACGGATTTAATTAAGAACTAGAGATAACAGGCATATATTCATGGTCTTGCAATTTGAATCCCACTCCCACCGGAAGTTGTCTGCCTCCTTCTCGATTTGATTTTGTGCATATATATGAGCATCAACTAACTAGTAAGCTGTAGTAGCGGTAGTTGGGACCAATCAAACTTCTTTACTACTACCTCCGTTCCTAAATATTTATCTTTCTAGACATTTCAAATGGACTACATACGAAGCGAAATGTAGAAGAAAAATGAGTGAATCTACACTCTAAACTATGTCGACATACATCCATATGTTGTAGTCCATTTGAAATATCAAGAAAGACAAATATTTGGGAACAGAGGGAGTACAACACATGGGCCTGGTTTCTCGAGTCGGCTGCAACTACATACAATGCAGCTAGTATATTAGCGCCACATGCTCGTGCAGAGCTCCACATGTCTATGTCTAATTGTTGCATGCATCTCTTTACATACAATGTTTTGGGTATATTTAATCTGGAATTCCGAGAAAGTATGAACTCTCTCCGGTTCATTTTATTCTGCATATAAGTTTTGTTTAAAGTCAAAGTATCTCTACTTTTACTATACTTATAGAAAAAAGTATCAACATTCACAATGCCAAATCTATATTGTTAGATTCGCTATGAAATGTAGTTTCATAGTACATATATTTGATATTATAGATGTTGATATTTTTAATATAAATTTGGTCAAACTTTGGAAATTTTGACTTGATACAAATCTAATACGCAGATTGAAAATGTCCGGAGGGCGTACTATAAGCAACTAGTATCATCCCCATACTAACACATAAGAAAGTCCTGATAAGAAGAACCCATTAAAATTCTAAATTCCAGTCCATACAGATGTTTTCTCTACAGAGCAACATCAAGCACTAGGAGCAGGGTGTCATATGGTCTCTGCATCATCTGAATGACAATGCTTTTCCAGATCAAAAATGCTCATGGTCTCATACATTTTTCATCAAAATGAACAACAGTGTCACAATGTTATGAATTCGCCAAAGATGGAGCACGTGACGGTGCTCAAGACTCTTTGGTTTATTTGGCACGTTCGCAATGATCTGACACACGGGGAACCTGCTCCACAAAGGCATAAGCAGAAGTGTTGTGTACACGTATCAAACAGTTTTCTCTTGGGAACCTAGTGAAGGAGGAGATGGTCCTTGCTGATTAGCCCGTGCCACATGTTTCTCCAATAGGTCTCAGCTCATTGCAGATTACAGGGATCTAGAGTCCATGTTAAGTTGGCTGGCCATGAGCTGGTTGTTGATCACGTAGAAGAGGCTGCTAATCACTTGGCTGATGGAAACATGTGGTGTGTTGGTCAGCGTGAGAAGCGGTGGGCCCTGCAAAGGAAAGACAGGGATGTGGACAAATCCGCTAGCTGAAAGAACCTCTTCTTGTCATGTTACCAATTGACCAGCCGGTCTATATATGATGTCACCTATGTTATCAAAGTGCGCATTCGCTTCGAGTTGCCTCTCAATCCTAATCCTAGCTAGTTAGCTACATAAAAATCAGGGCACATAAACATAATCCCCCACGATTAACAAATATGTGCTTGAAAGCACATAAAAATCAGGCCAAAAATCATATTATTTTCCCTTTCTCGGGTAGCACAGTTCTGCTTCTGGCGGAAGCAAAATTTGTGCTTCTCATGGAAGCACAAAAAACTTCATGCAATTTTTTCGTGAATTTTTCCCTTTCACCAGAAGCATAGCTCATGAAAATAAATTTGTACCTCTAGGAGGAGAAAATATGTACTTCTCGTTAAAAAATCATGATTTTTTTCCTTTTCCGTGATGCAAAGTTGTACTTCGCACGAGAGTAAATTTGTGCTTACCGTGGAAGAAAACATTTCGCACAAAAAAAGTTCGCAAATTTTTTCCCTTTCCGAGAAGCACAGCTTCAAATCACGAAAGAAAATATTGTTATTATTTTCTTTCCTGACAAGCACACGGAAGCAAATATGTTCTTCCATGAATAGGAAATTCGTGTTTCTCGTGAAAGCACACAAAACTTCATGCAAGATAAACTTGTAATTTTTTCCTTTCTCAAGAAGCGCAATTATTCTCACGGAAGCAAATATGTGTCTTGACGAGAAGCAAATTTGTGCTTCTCGTGGAAGCACACAAAATATTCGCACATATTTTTTCTTGAATTTAATTTTGCCCCTTTCTAGAGAAGCATGACTCGTGGAAACATATATGTGCCTCCAGGGGAAGCGCTATGCTTCTCTAGTAAGCAAGTATGTGCCTCCAGGAGACCCAAAAAAAAGATTCACCCAAAAAAAAATCATGATTGTTTTTCACTTTTCAGGATGCACAATTGTGCTTCTTGTGGAAGCAAATATGTGCCTGAAAAAAAGCGTAATTTTTTTCTCCAAAACCGAGGAAAAACCAAGATTAAACCAAAAGCCCGAGAACCCATCGAAAACCTGAAAACGCGTACCGGAAAATGAAAAACGAAATCCAGAGGGAGCGTCTAGCACGCGACAAGTGGCGATGACTGTACGCATCACTTTGGCTTGCTCTCAGGCAACAAAAGTGAACCTGGCGGGGCTCCCAGAAAGGGTACCATTGAGTAGGTTGCTCTCCCTATTTGATGCTCTACATACTTGAAAGAGGAGCAGCACGCGACCCCTGCTCCCCCGCGCCCAATTGGGCCTGCACATGTGCGGGGTGTGATGGGAAGGCCCCTGTTTTTTCATATCATTTTCCCCTTTTTATGCTTCATTTTTTTGCTTCGCTTTTTATGTCTGCATACTTCTTCTATAAATAACTGAGTACTTCAAAAGAAGTTACAAATTTAGAACCTATGTGCATTTTGAAAGAAATGTTGAAGAAATCCTCAGATGTTCATGGATTTAAAAAATGTTCATCATTTAACAACAAATATTTCCAATTTTTAAATATGCTCACGATTAAATAAAAATCTAGTGGATACCAAATAATGTTCAGGAGTATGAAGAAAATGTTCGCATATTCACGAAATGACCCTAAATTTGACCATATGTTCGTGATGAAAAAAATCTCATCGATATAAATTTTCCGTTTACTTAAAAAATGTTTTTAAATTTAAAATATTATTAAAAAAATTCATAAACTGTTCAACGATTCAAAAAATGTTTGTGGATTCAAGAAATTTTCACGATTTTAAAAACATTGTTCACCATGTCAAAATAATTGCTGGGTAATTTGTAGAAAAGCAAGGAGAATTTCACAATTTCGAAAAAAATGTTAATTTGTAAAAAATGTTTTTGAATTCCAAAAAATAGAATTAAATAAATGTTGAAAATTAGTGAAAAATGTTTCTGAATTTGAAAAATGTTAATGATTTCATAAACATGTTCACAACTTTATTAAATTTTAAACATTTAGGAAAATGATCACGAAATAGAAAACATGTTCACCAGAATGAAGAAAAGGGTAATAAAAAAGGATAACTAAAATTAATAAAAAACTAACAATCAGAATATGAAAAGAACTAAAAGCTCTAAAAAAGGAAAGGGAAAATAACACCGTTTAAAATACAGTGGGAAATAAAGTCTGGATTTTATTATCCCAATGCTCAAAGATTCTGGAACTCAGAGATTTCTTTGCTATACCGTCAACAGAGTACTGGCTAAACATATATAAATAAATGTTTAACATGTATTTAAAAATGTTGATACGATGAAAAATAAATATTTGTGACATCTTAATATTTTCACACATTTCATAAAAATTTATGAGACGTTATAAAAAATGTACACAATCTATTTCGAAAAAGTGAAACGTATATTAAATAAAAGTTTCAGGCCTATGTGAAAAATGCACAATGTTTATGAAAAAAGTAGACATCAAACATGTATTTGAAAGAGATGGTAAGCAGTGTATTTAATAATTCTAATCTTGCATTACAAAATGTTAAACATGTTCTTTATGTATATGAAAACTGTAGACATAAGAACAATTATTAAAAAAATTATTAATTATTTTTTTCCAAATGTGTAAGATGTACAATAATAATATTTCGCATGTACAATAAAAATTTACATAGACAACCAAGAAAAAAACGATACAAAAAACACATAGAAAAAAAAGATAGACAAAAAGGTTCCAAAACCGAAGAAAATGATGAAAACCAATTAAACAAACACACTTCAAAAAGATAGTAAAAACCCAATTAAGAAGAACAAGAAATAAATAAACCTGAAGTGAATCATTGAAAATGGAAGAAAGAGGCAAAGAAACCCAAAGAAAAAAAAAGAATGAAAAGAAAAAGCAGTGAAACCAAGAAGAAACAAAGAAAATCAAGGGAAAAATGAAGGAAAAAAGAAAGGGAAAACTATTGAAAAACAGAGACAACAAAACTAATAACGAAGAAAAAAGAAAAACCAGAAGAAAACAAATAAAAGAAGAAAACCGGTGGAAAAAAAGAATCAAGGAAAAAAACAACAGAAAAAATTAGATTTTTTTTAAAAGAAAAGCAGACTTGCGTTGAGCGAACCTAACAGTGAGCGAATCCTAGCTAATGGGCTGGTTAGATTTAGCTCTCGCGACCACTGACAACAAAATCCATCTGCTTCATTTATCGGTGGTAAAATCTCTTCATCTCATCCCACCATAGGCTTGGCTTGATCAAGAGAATTGGCATGGGAGTGATTGAACAGATTGATTTGATAGGAAAGCTGCCACTCTGAAATTCGCCGCCGAACAGAGTCTACGAAGAACATCCGCTCAAAATAGGCTTTCACTAAACTTTATAAATAAAGTCATACGGCTGAACGATACAAGGTGTTGAGATAAATCTCTTAAAAGCTGATCATATATGACTTGATTTGTTTTATTTGATATGTGGGTGGTTTAGATCTCGGAAATCTTTTTTTGTTTGTTTTTTACCCATTCCATTTAGTGAGGAGACCAATGTATGTGAAGAACCCTCGACTTAAATATGAAAGGTGAGCTACGAATAAGACCGTCTCCAACTGGTTAGAGCATCTCTAGCGGACTCTGTATAATGCCGACCCGCAAAACTTGTTTACAGTTCGCTGCAAATCGGATTTGCGGGGCAAATTCGTGCGCTACAGATCAGACCCCGTATATGAAACTATAAAATTTTAAAAAAGCATTCGCGGGAGAAACTTGCAGCGACATTGATCATACATAGTTCGTCATCATACTACACTGATCATACATAGTTCATCTACATTGTACTACTAGGGGGTGGGAATCTGCGGGCCGTGTAGCGTACCCGAGCCTACACTACAAAAATCAACGGGCTCATGGCGGCGGCGACGCGGTGGAGGAGCCAGAGGAGCCCAGTCCTTGTCGGAGTCGAAGTCGATGAAGACCTTGGCTTGCTCGGCCTTCATGATGCGCAGGTCCGCCTCCTTGAATGCGTGCGCCAGCGACGCCGCGATGCCCTGCTCGAGGAAGATCCGCTCGTAGTCGAGCTCATAGCGGCGGAGTGTGTCAGCCACCTCCTCCTCCTCCCTCGCTGAGCGCTCCATGATGATGCGCTCTAGGTGCTCCTCCTGCCCCGGGGGGAGGTAGTCCTCGGGGCCGATAACTCCTTTACGCGGCGGTGCGGCGGCCTCGAGCTTGATGGCGAGCAGCCCGAGCTCCTCCGGCTCTCTCTTGACCGGAGTGAGCCGCGAGCTCGAGGCGCCTGCGGACGAGCTCCCCGCGGCAAAGGAGCCGGGGGAGGCGTGGCGGCGGACCGCGAGCTCGTGGCGTTCAAACGCCGCCGGCGGCCGGCTCCCGTGGTTGAGCCACCTCCGCACGCCCCGCTTGCATGCCTGCGGCGGCGGCGGCACTTCGCGTCATCCTCGTAGCCATCCACGGCTTTTTAAGGCTCGCCAGCGATGAGAAATTGGGGCGGAGTAGGAGGGTTTGACCCGTATCCGAGCGGTGAAACCGCATATATAGCGGTGGAGAGGGAGTTTTTCTGGACCACGGTAAATTTTTTACAGGACAGGCCCGTGATACGATGTCTATTCTGGCCAGAAAAACGGGTAGAACCCATATACTCTCCGGAATTATACGGGTTCGGTCCTTTTACGGAGTCTACTAGAGATGCTCTTAGGTGTGTGAGGGGAGCTCCTGCGTTTTAGATCTGAACAAAGTTTCTTTTTACCATTTTTTCCTACCCGTGAGGTTTGTTAGGGGAGCTATGGCGTTTTAGATCTCGAAAAAGATTTTTTTATCCCTTTTCAAACTTGTGTGGTATGCGAGGGGAAGAATGTGAAGAACCGTCAAGTCGAAATTACCGAAAAAGGCTTTCACCCCGCTTTATATATAAAGCAACGACTAAGAACAACCCGATACAAACGCACGCCACCACAACACACGCACACACCGAAGTCAAAATACTAGGCGCTGAGCGCAGCAACACCACCCCAAGCACTACAAGAGCAGCCGGTTCCTCGACCATGAACACGCCACCGCGAAGAGATGAAGCCGCATATGACGAACCGTGGGCTCCAAGGCGGTGCATTCAAGAAGGATACGACACCGGAGCGCCGCCACCGTCCGACCCGAGGGTCAGAGTTTCCCGTAGAGCAACACGATGGGCAATGAAGGTCGCGACGACGCCTTCAAGAAGGGAATGAGCTTCGCCGCCGCCGGTCCGTCCGTACATGGAACAGGTTTTCACCCCGGCCAATACTCACCGCCACCAAACGCCGCACCCCGGCGAACATGCTGTTGGGGAACGTAGCATAAATTCAAAATTTTCCTACGTGTCACCAAGATCTATCTATGGAGTCATCTAGCAACGAGGGAGGAGTGGATCTACATACCCTTGTAGATCGCGCACGGAAGCGTTCAAGAGAACGGGGTTGATGGAGTCGTACTCGTCGTGATCCAAATCACCGATGATCCTAGCGCCGAACGGACGGCACCTCCGCGTTCAACACACGTACAGAGCAGTGACGTCTCCTCCGTCTTGATCCAGCAAGGGGGGAGGAGAGGTTGATGGAGATCCAACAGCACGACGGCGTGATGGTGGAAGTAGCGGGATTCCAACAGGGCTTCGCCAAGCGCTGCGGGAGGAGGGAGATGTGTCATGGGAGGGAGAGGGAGGCGCCAGGGCTTAGGTATGGTTGCCCTCCCTTCCCCCCACTATATATAGGGCCAAGGGAGAGGGGGGAGGCGCAGCCTTGGCCCTTCCTCCAAGGAAGGGTGCGGCCAGGGAGGAGTCCCTCCTCCCCAAGGCACCTCGGAGGTGCCTTCCCCCCTTAGGACTCTTCCTTTTCCTCTTCTCTTGGCGCATGGGCCTCTTGGGGCTGGTGCCCTTGGCCCATATAGGCCAAGGCGCACCCCCTACAGCCCATGTGGCCCCCCGGGGCAGGTGGCCCCACCCGGTGGACCCCCGGGACCCTTCCGGTGGTCCCGGTACAATACCGGTGACCCCGAAACTTGTCCCGATGGCCGAAATAGCACTTCCTATATATAATTCTTTACCTCCGGACCATTCCGGAACTCCTCGTGATGTCCGGGATCTCATCTGGGACTCCAAACAACTTTCAGGTTACCGCATACTAATATCTCTATAACCCTAGCGTCACCGAACCTTAAGTGTGTAGACCCTACGGGTTCGGGAGACATGCAGACATGACCGAGATGACTCTCCGGTCAATAACCAACAGCGGGATCTGGATACCCATGTTGGCTCCCACATGTTCCATGATGATCTCATCGGATGAACCACGATGTCAAGGACTTAATCAATCCCGTATACAATTCCCTTTGTCTAGCGGTACGATACTTGCTTGAGATTCGATCGTCGGTATCCCGATACCTTGTTCAATCTCGTTACCGGCAAGTCTCTTTACTCGTTCCGTAACACACCATCCCGTGATCAACTCCTTGATCACATTGTGCACATTATGATGATGTCCTACCGAGTGGGCCCAGAGATACCTCTCCGCCACACGGAGTGACAAATCCCAGTCTCGATTCGTGCCAACCCAACAGACACTTTCGGAGATACCCGTAGTGTACCTTTATAGCCACCCAGTTACGTTGTAACGTTTGGCACACCCAAAGCACTCCTACGGTATCCGGGAGTTGCACAATCTCATGGTCTAAGGAAATGATACTTGACATTAGAAAAGCTTTAGCATACGAACTACGCGATCTTGTGCTATGCTTAGGATTGGGTCTTGTCCATCACATCATTCTCCTAATGATGTGATCCCGTTATCAACGACATCCAATGTCCATGGTCAGGAAACCGTAACCATCTATTGATCAACGAGCTAGTCAACTAGAGGCTTACTAGGGACATGGTGTTGTCTATGTATCCACACATGTATCTGAGTTTCCTATCAATACAATTCTAGCATGGATAATAAACGATTATCATGAACAAGGAAATATAATAATAATCAATTTATTATTGCCTTTAGGGCATATTTCCAACAGTCTCCCACTTGCACTAGAGTCAATAATCCAGTTCACATCGCTATGTGACTAACACTCAAGGTCACATCCCCATGTGACTAGCACCCAAAGAGTTTACTAGAGTCAATAATCTAGTTCACATTACCATGTGATTAACACTCGATGAGTTCTGGGTTTGATCATGTTATGCTTGTGAGAGATGTTATAGTCAACGGGTCTGAATCTTTCAGATCCGTATGTACTTTGCAAATCTCTATGTCATCTTGTAGATGCAGCTACTACGCTATATTTGGAGCCATTTCAAATAACTGTTCTACATGGAGCTATTCTAAATTGTTGCTCCATTATACGTATCCGGTATCTCTACTCAGAGCTATCCGGATAGGTGTTAAGCTTGCATCGACGTAACTCTTTACGTCGAACTCTTTATCACCTCCATAACCGAGAAACATATCCTTAAGGATAATTTAGACCGCTATCTGGTGATCTACTCCTAGATTACCTTTGTACCCTCTTGCCAGATATGTGGCAAGACACACATCAGGTGCGGTACTCAGCATGGCATACCGTATAGAGCCTATGACAAAAGCATAGGGGA
Source organism: Triticum urartu (assembly GCF_056163025.1). Classification (NCBI taxonomy): domain Eukaryota; kingdom Viridiplantae; phylum Streptophyta; class Magnoliopsida; order Poales; family Poaceae; genus Triticum; species Triticum urartu. The sequence continues at coordinate 13,887,731 of NC_141878.1, read as the reverse complement.
CGACCTTCGTCCTTCCTCTTTCTTCTGCCATGGTCGAGCTTTAAGTCTTAACTTCATACCTTACAACTCAGGCAAGAACTCCTTCTTTGACTGGTCCATCTTGAACACCTTCAAGATCATGTCAAGGTATGTGCTCATTTGAAAGTACCATTAAGCGTCTATCCTTATAGATCTTGATGCTCAACGTTCAAGTAGCTTAATCCAGGCTTTCCATTAAAAACACTTTTCAAATAAACTCTGCATGCTTTCTAGAAATTCTACATCATTTCCGATCAACAATATGTCAACAACATACATTCATCAGAAATTCTATAGTGCTCCCACTCACTTCTTTGGAAATACAAGTTTCTCATAAACTTTGTATAAACCCAAAACCTTTGATCATCTCATCAAAGCGTACATTCCAACTCCGAGATGCTTACTCCAGTCCCTAGAAGGATTGCTGGAGCTTTGCATACTTATTAGCATCTTTCAGGATTGACAAAACCTTCCGGTTGTATCACATACAACCTTTCCTCAAAAAAATTATCGAGGAAACAATGTTTTGACATCCTATGTGCAAGATTTCATAAATAATGCAGTAATCGCTAATATAATTCCAACAGACTCTTAGCATCGCTACGAGTGAGAAAGTCTCATCGTAGTCAATTCCTTGAACTTGTCGGAAAACATCTTAACGACAAGTCGAGCTTTCTTAATGGTGACATTTACCATCATTGTTCGTCTTCCTTTTAAAATCCATCTGTACTCAACAGCCTCACGACCATCGAGCTGTTCTGTCAAAGTCTACACTTTGTTTTCATACATGGATCCTCTCTCGGAGTTTATGGCCTCGAGCCATTTATCAGAATCCGGGCCCACCATCGCTTCTCCATAGCTCGTAGGTTCATTGTTGTCTAGCAACATGACTTCCAAGACAGGATTACGTACCACTCTGAAGTAGTACGCATCCTTGTCATCCCACGAGGTTTGGTAGTGACTTGATCTGAAGTTTCATGATCACTATCATAAGCTTCCACTTCAATTGGTGTAGGTGCCACAGGAACAACTTCCTGTGCTCTGCCACACACTAGTTGAAGAGACGGTTTAATAACCTCATCTAGTCTCCACCATCCTCCCACTCAATTCTTTCGAGAAAGGGCCCGATTCTAGAAACAATCCCTTACTGCTTTCGGATCTGAGACAGGAGGTATACCCAATTGTTTTGGGTGTCCTATGAAGATGCATTTATCCGCTTTGGGTTCGAGCTTATCAGCCTGAAACTTTTTTCACATAGCGTCGCAGGCCCAAACTTTTAAGAAATGACAGCTTAGGTTTCTCTAAACCATAGTTCATACGGTGTCATCTCATCGGAATTACGTGGTGCCCTATTTAAAGTGAATGTGGTTGTCTTTAATGCCTAACCCATAAACTATCGTGGTAATTCGATAAGAGACATCATGGTATGCATCATATCCATTAGGGTGCAGTTATGATGTTCGGACACACCATCACACTATGGTGTTCCAGGCTGTATTAGTTGTGAAACAATTTCCACAATGTCTTAATTCTGTGCCAAACTCGTAATTAAGATATTCATCTCTATGATCATATCATAGATATTTTATCCTCTTGTCACGACGATCTTTCAACTTCACCCTGAAATTACTTGAACCTTTCAATAAATCAGACTTGTGATTCATCAAGTAAATATACTCAACATCTACTCAAATCATCTGTGAAGTAAGAACATAACGATATCCACTACATGCCTCAGCACTCATTGGATTGCACACATCAAAATGTATTACTTCCAACAAGTTGCTTTCTAGTTCCATTTTACTGAAAACGAGGCTTTCAGTCATCTTGCCCATGTGGTATGATTTGCATGTCTCAAGTGATTCAAAATCAAGTAAGTCCAAACGATCCATCTGCATGGAGTTTCTTCATGCATATACACCAATAGACATGGTTCGCATGTCTCAAACCTTTCAAAAACGAGTGAGCCCAAAGATCCATCAACATGGAGCTTCTTCATGCGTTTTATACCGATATTACTTAAGTGGCAGTGCCACAAGTAGGTGGTACTATCATTACTATCTTTTGGCATGAACATGTGTATCACTACGATCGAGATTCAATAAACCATTCATTTTAGGTGCAAGACCATTGAAGGTATTATTCAAATAAACAGAGTAACCGTTATTCTCCTTAAATGAATAACCGTATTGCGATAGACATAATCCAATCATGTCTATGCTCAACGCAAACACCAATCTCAATGGTAGAGGGAGCGTGCGATGCTTGATCATATCAACATTGGAAACACTTCCAACACATATCGTCAGCTCACCTTTAGCTAGTCTCCGTTTATTCCATAGCTTTTATTTCGAGTTACTAACACTTAGCAACCGAACCGGTATCTAATACCCTGGTGCTACTAGGAGTACTAGTAAAGTACACATCAACACAATGTATATCCAACATACTTCTATCGACCTTGCCAGCCTTCTCATCTACCAAGTGTCTAGGGTAATTCTGCTCCAGTGGCTGTTCCCCTTATTACAAAAGCACTTAGTCTCGGGTTTGGGTTCAACCTTGGGTTTCTTCACTAGAGCAGCAGGTGATTTGCCGTTTCATGAAGCATCCCTTTTTGCCCTTGCCCTTCTTGAAACTAGTGGTTTCACCAACCATCAACAATTGATGCTCCTTCTTGATCTCTACTTTTGTGGTGTCAAACATCACAAATATCTCAAGGATCATCATATATGTCCCTGATATATTATAGTTCATCACGAAGATCTAGCAGCTTGGTGGTAATGACTTCGGAGAAACATCACTATCTCATCTGGAAGATCAACTCCCACTCGATTCAAATGATTGTTGTACTCAGACAATCTGAGCACAAGCTCAACAATTGAGCTTTTCTCCCTTAGTTTGTAGGCTAAAAAATTCGTCGGAGGTCTTATACCTCTTGACGTGAGCACGAGCCTGAAATCCCAATTTCAGCCCTCGAAACATCTCATATGTTTCGCGACGTTTCAAAACGTCTTCGGTGCCTCAACTCTAAACCGTTTAACTGAACTATCACGTAGTTATCAAAAATGTGTATGTCAGATGTTCGCAACATCCACAGACAACGTTTGAGGTTCAGTACACTGAGCGGTGCATTAAGGACATAAGCCTTCTAAGAAGCAATGAGGACAATCCTCAGTTTACGGACCTAGTCTGCATAATTGCTACTATCAACTTTCAACTAATTTTTCTCTAGGAACATATCTAAACAGTAGAACTAAAGCGCGAGCTACGACATAATTTGCAAAAGACCTTTTGACTATGTTCAGGATAATTAAGTTCATCTTATGAACTCCCACTCAGATAGACATCCCTCTAGTCATCTAAGTGATTACATGATCCGAGTCAACTAGGCCGTGTCCGATCATCACATGAGACGGACTAGTCAACATCGGTGAACATCTTCATGTTGATCGTATCTTCTATACGACTCATGCTCGACCTTTCGGTCTTCTGTGTTCCGAGGCCATGTCTGTACATGCTAGGCTCGTCAAGTCAACCTAAGTGTTTGCATGTGTAAATCTGTCTTACACCCGTTGTATGTGAACGTTGGAATCTATCACACCCGATCATCACGTGGTGCTTAGAAACGAACGAACTGTCGCAACAGTGCACAGTTAGGGGGAACACTTTCTTGAAATTTTAATGAGGGATCATCTTATTTACTACCGTCGTTCTAAGCAAATAAGATGTATAAACATGATAAACATCACATGCAATCAAATGGTGACATGATATGGCCAATATCATATTGCTCCTTTTGATCTCCATCTTCGGGGCTCCATGATCATCATCGTCACCGGCATGACACCATGATCTCCATCATCATGATCTCCATCATCGTGTCTTCATGAAGTTGTCTCGCCAACTATTACTTCTACTACTACAGCTAACGGTTAGCAATAAAGTAAAATAATTACATGACGTTTATGTTGACACGCAGGTCATAAATAAATTAAGACAACTCCTATGGCTCCTGCCGGTTGTCATACTCATCGACATGCAAGTCGTGATTCCTATTACAAGAACATGATCAATCTCATACATCACATATATCATTCATCACATCCTTTTGGCCATATCACATCACATAGCATACCCTGCAAAAACAAGTTAGACGTCCTCTAATTGTTGTTTGCATGTTTTACGTGGCTGCTATGGGTTTCTAGCAAGAACGTTTCTTACCTACACAAAAACCACAACGTGATATGCCAATTGCTATTTACCCTTCATAAGGACCCTTTTCATCGAATCCGATCCGACTAAAGTGGGAGAGACAGACACCCGCTAGCCACCTTATGCAACTAGTGCATGTCAGTCGGTGGAACCAGTCTCACGTAAGAGTACGTGTAAGGTCGGTCCGGGCCGCTTCATCCCACGATGCCGCCGAATCAAGATAAGACTAGTAACGGCAAGCATATTGAACAAAATCAACGCCCACAACTACTTTGTGTTCTACTCGTGCATAGAAACTACGCATAGACCTAGCTCATGATGCCACTGTTGGGGAACGTAGCATAAATTCAAAATTTTCCTACGTGTCACCAAGATCTATCTATGGAGTCATCTAGCAACGAGGGAGGAGTGGATCTACATACCTTGTAGATCGCGCGCGGAAGCGTTTAAGAGAACGGGGTTGATGGAGTCGTACTCGTCGTGATCCAAATCACCGATGATCCTAGCGCCGAACGGACGGCACCTCCGCGTTCAACACACGTACGGAGCAGCGACGTCTCCTCCGTCTTGATCCAGCAAGGGGGGAGGAGAGGTTGATGGAGATCCAACAGCACGACGGCGTGATGGTGGAAGTTGCGGGATTCCAACAGGGCTTCGCCAAGCGCTGCGGGAGGAGGGAAATGTGTCATGGGAGGGAGAGGGAGGCGCCAGGGCTTAGGTATGGTTGCCCTCCCTTCCCCCCACTATATATAGGGCCAAGGGAGAGGGGGGAGGCGCAGCCTTGGCCCTTCCTCCAAGGAAGGGTGCGGCCAGGGAGGAGTCCCTCCTCCCCAAGGCACCTCGGAGGTGCCTTCCCCCTTAGGACTCTTCCTTTTCCTCTTCTCTTGGCGCACGGGCCTCTTGGGGCTGGTGCCCTTGGCCCATATAGGCCAAGGCGCACCCCCTACAGCCCATGTGGCCCCCCGGGGCAGGTGGCCCCACCCGGTGGACCCCCGGGATGTTGGGGAACGTAGCAGAAATTCAAAATTTTCCTACGTGTCACCAAGATCTATCTATGGAGAGACTAGCAACGAGGGGAAGGAGAGTGCATCTACATACCCTTGTAGATCGCTATGCGGAAGCGTTCAAGAGAACGGGGTTGATGGAGTCATACTCGTCGTGATCCAAATCACCGATGATCCTTGTGCTGAACGGATGGCACCTCCGTGTTCAACACACGTACAGCCCGGTGACGTCTCCCATGCCTTGATCCAGCAAGGAGAGAGGGAGAGGTTGAGGAAGACTCCATCCAGCAGCAGCACAACGGCGTGGTGGTGATGGAGGAGCGTGGCAATCCTGCAGGGCTTCGCCAAGCACCACGGGATATGAGGAGAAAGAGAGGGAGGGCTGCACCAACAGGCAGAGATCAGATCGCGTGTATTGGGCAGCCCCTAGGCCTCATATATATAGGGGAAGGGGAGGAGGGTGCGCCCCCTCTAGGGTTCCCACCCCTAGAGGGGCGGCAGCCCCAAACCCATCTATGGGTGGCGGCCACAAGGGGGGAGGAGAGGGAGGCGCAGGGATTATGGGCCTTAGGGCCCATCTGCCCTTAGGGTATGCCCCCTCTCCCCTTCTAGGCGCATGGGCCATGGTGGGAGGCGCCCTAGCCCACCTAGGGGCTGGTTCCTTCTCACACTTGGCCCATGTATGCTTCTGGGTCCCATGGCCCCCCCGGTGGACCCCTGGACCCCTCCGATGGTCCCGGTACATTACCGATAAACCCCGAAACTTTTCCGGTGACCAAAACAGGACTTCCCATATATAAATCTTTACCTCCGGACCATTCCGGAACTCCTCGTGACGTCCGGGATCTCATCCGGGACTCCGGACAACATTCGATAACCACATACAAACTTCCTTTACAACCCTAGCGTCATCGAACCTTAAGTGTGTAGACCCTACGGGTTCGGGAGACATGCAGACATGACCGAGACGTTCTCCGGTCAATAACCAACAGCGGGATCTGGATACCCATGTTGGCTCTCACATGTTCCACGATGATCTTATCGGATGAACCACGATGTCAAAGACTTAATCAATCCCGTATACAATTCCCTTTGTCTAGCGGTATTGCACTTGCCCGAGATTCGATCGCCGGTATCCCGATACCTTGTTCAATCTCGTTACCGGCAAGTCTCTTTACTCGTTCCGTAACACATCATCCCGTGATCAACTCCTTGGTCACATTGTGCACATTATGATGATGTCCTACCGAGTGGGCCCAGAGATACCTCTCCGTCACACGGAGTGACAAATCCCAGTCTCGATTCGTGCCAACCCAACAGACACTTCCGGGGATACCCGTAGTGTACCTTTATAGCCACCCAGTTACGTTGTGACGTTTGGCACACCCAAAGAACTCCTATGGTATCCGGAGTTACACAATCTCATGGTCCAAGGAAATGATACTTGACATTAGAAAAGCTTTAGCATACGAACTACACGATCTAGTGCTATGCTTAGGATTGGGTCTTGTCCATCACATCATTCTCCTAATGATGTGATCCCGTTATCAACGACATCCAATGTCCATGGTCAGGAAACCGTAACCATCTATTGATCAACGAGCTAGTCAACTAGAGGCTTACTAGGGACATGGTGTTGTGTATGTATCCACACATGTATCTGAGTTTCCTATCAATACAATTCTAGCATGGATAATAAACGATTATCATGAACAAGGAAATATAATAAGAACTAATTTATTATTGCCTCTAGGGCATATTTCCAACAGTCTCCCACTTGCACTAGAGTCAATAATCTAGTTCACATCGATATGTGATTAACACTCAAGGTCACATCCCCATGTGACTAACACCCAAAGAGTTTACTAGAGTCAATAATCTAGTTCACATCACTATGTGATTAGCACTCAAAGAGTTCTGGGTTTGATCATGTTGCTTGTGAGAGAGGTTTTAGTCAACGGGTCTGCAACATCCAGATCCGTATGTACTTCACAAATTTCTATGTCATCTTGTAGATGCAACTACTACGCTACATTTGGAGCTATTCCAAATAACTGTTCTACTTGGAGCTATTCCAAATTGTTGCTCCATTATACGTATTCGGTATCTCTACTCAGAGCTATCCGGATAGGTGTTAAGCTTGCATCTACGTAACCCTTTACGACGAACTCTTTTACCACCTCCATAATCGAGAAAATTCCTTAGTCCACTAGTTACTAAGGATAACTTTGACCGCTGTCCTGTGATCCATTCTTGGATCACTCTTGTACCCCTTGACTGACTCATGGCAAGGCACACTTAAGGTGCGGTACACAGCATAGCATACTGTAGAGCCTACGTCTTAAGCATAGGGGACGACCTTCGTCCTTTCTCTCTATTTTGCCGTGGTCGAGCTTTAAGTCTTAACTTCATACCTTACAACTCAGGCAAGAACTCCTTCTTTGACTGATCCATCTTGAACACCTTCAAGATCATGTCAAGTTATGTGCTCATTTGAAAGTACTATTAAGCGTTTTGATCTATCCTTATAGATCTTGATGCTCAATGTTCAAGTAGCTTAATCCAGGCTTTCCATTAAAAACACTTTTCAAATAAACTCTGCATGCTTTCTAGAAATTCTACATCATTTCCGATCAACAATATGTCAACAACATATATTCATCATAAATTCTATAGTGCTCCCACTCACTTCTTTGGAAATACAAGTTTCTCATAAACTTTGTATACACCCAAAATCTTTGATCATCTCATCAAAGCATACATTCCAACTCCGAGATGCTTACTCCAGTCCTCAGAAGGATTGCTGGAGCTTTGCATACTTATTAGCATATTTCAGGATTGACAAAACCTTCCAGTTGTATCACATACAACCTTTCCTCAAAAAATCGTCGAGGAAACAATGTTTGGATATCCTATCTGCAAGATTTCATAAATGATGCAGTAATTGCTAATATAATTCCAACAGACTCTTAGCATCGCTACGAGTGAGAAAGTCTCACCGTAGTCAACTCCTTGAACTTGTCGGAAAACATCTTAACGACAAGTCGAGCTTTCTTGATGGTGATACTTACCATCATTGTCCGTCTTCCTTTTAAAATCCATCTGCACTCAACAGCCTTACGACCATCGAGCTGTTCTGCCAAAGTCTACACTTTGTTTTCATACATGGATCCTCTCTCGGATTTTATGGCCTCGAGCCATTTATCGGAATCCGGGCCCACCATCGCTTCTCCATAGCTCGTAGGTTCATTGTTGTCTAGCAACATGACTTCCAAGATAGGATTACTTACCACTCTGAAGTAGTACGCATCCTTGTCATCCCACAAGATTTGGTAGTGACTTGATCTGAAGTTTCATGATCACTATCATAAGCTTCCACTTCAATTGGTGTAGGTGCCACAGGAACAACTTCCTGTGAAGAGACGGTTCAATAACCTCATCAAGTCTCCACCACCCTCCCACTCAATTCTTTCGAGAGAAACTTTTCCTCAAGAAAGGACCCGATTCTAGAAACAATCCCTTATTGCTTTCGGATCTGAGACATGAGGTATACCCAACTGTTTTGGGTGTCCTATGAAGATGCATTTATCCGCTTTGGGTTCGAGCTTATCAGCCTGAAACTTTTCACATAAGCGTTGCAGCCCCAAACTTTTAAGAAATGACAGCTTAGGTTTCTCTAAACCATAGTTCATACGGTGTCATCTCATCGGAATTACGTGGTGCCCTATTTAAAGTGAATGTGGTTGTCTCTAATGCCTAACCCATAAACTATCGTGGTAATTCGATAAGAGACATCATGGTATGCATCATATCCAATAGGGTGCAGTTATGATGTTCGGACACACCATCACACTATGGTGTTCCAGGCTGTATTAGTTGTGAAACAATTTCCACAATTTCTTAATTCTGTGCCAAACTCGTAATTCAGATATTCATCTCTATGATCATATCATAGATATTTTATCCTCTTGTCACGACGATCTTTCAACTTCACCTGAAATTACTTGAACCTTTCAATAATTCAGACTCGTGATTCATCAAGTAAATATACTCAACATCTACTCAAATCATCTGTGAAGTAAGAACATAACGATATCCACCACATGCCTCAGCACTCATTGGATTGCACACATCAAAATGTATTACTTCCAACAAGTTGCTTTCTAGTTCCATTTTACTGAAAACGAGGCTTTCAGTCATCTTGCCCATGTGGTATGATTTGCATGTCTCAAGTGATTCAAAATCAAGCGAGTCCGAACGGTCCATTTGCATGGAGTTTCTTCATGCATATACACCAATAGACATGGTTCGCATGTCTCAAACTTTTCAAAAAATGAGTAAGCCCAAAGATCCATCAACATGGAGCTTCTTCATGCGTTTTATACCGATATGACTTACGTGGCAGTGCCACAAGTAGGTGGTACTATCATTACTATCTTTTGGCATGAACATGTGTATCACTATGATCGAGATTCAATGAACCATTCATTTTAGGTGCAAGACTATTGAAGGTATTATTCAAATAAACAGAGTAACCGTTATTCTCCTTAAATGAATAATCGTATTGCGATAGACATAATCCAATCATGTCTATGCTCAATGCAAACACCAATCTCGATGGTAGAGGGAGCGTGCGATGCTTGATCATATCAACATTGGAAACACTTCCAACACATATCGTCAGCTCACCTTTAGCTAGTCTCCGTTTATTCCGTAGCTTTTATTTCGAGTTACTAACACTTAGCAACCGAACCGGTATCTAATACCCTGGTGCTACTAGGAGTACTAGTAAAGTACACATCAACACAATGTATATCCAACATACTTCTATCGACCTTGCCAGCCTTCTCATCTACCAAGTGTCTAGGGTAATTCTGCTCCAGTGGCTGTTCCCCTTATTACAGAAGCACTTAGTTTCGGGTTTGGGTTCAACCTTGGGTTTCTTCACTAGAACAGCAACTGATTTGTTATTCCATGAAGTATCCCTTTCTTGCCCTTGCCCTTCTTGAAACTAGTGGTTTCACCAACCATCAACAATTGATGCTCCTTCTTGATTTCTACTTTCGTGGTGTCAAACATCGCGAATATCTCAAGGATCATCATATATGTCCCTGATATATTATAGTTCATCACGAAGCTCTAGCAGCTTGGTGGTAATGACTTCGGAGAAACATCACTATCTCATCTGGAAGATTAACTCCCACTCGATTCAAATGATTGATGTACTCAGACAATCTGAGCACAAGCTCAATAATTGAGCTTTTCTCCCTTAGTTTGCAGGCTAAGAAAATCGTCGGAGGTCTTATACCTCTTGACGTGGGCACGAGCCTGAAATTCCAATTTCAGCCCTCGAAACATCTCATATGTTTCGTGACGTTTCAAAACCGTCTTCGGTGCCTCAACTCTAAACCGTTTAACTGAACTATCATGTAGTTATCAAAACGTGTATGTCAGATGTTCGCAACATCCACAGACAACGTTTGAGGTTTAGCACACTGAGCGGTGCATTAAGGACATAAGCCTTCTAAGAAGCAATGAGGACAATCCTCAGTTTACGGACCTAGTCCGCATAATTACTACTATCAACTTTCAACTAAATTTTCTCTAGGAACATATCTAAACAGTAGAACTGAAGCGCGATCTACGACATAATTTGCGAAGACCTTTTGACTATGTTCAGGATAATTAAGTTCATCTTATGAACTCCCACTTAGATAGACATCCCTCTAGTCATCTAAGTGATTACATGATCCGAGTCAACTAGGCCGTGTCTGATCATCACGTGAGACGGACTAGTCAACATCGGTGAACATCTTCATGTTGATCGTATCTTCTATACGACTCATGCTCGACCTTTCGGTCTTCTGTGTTCCGAGGCCATGTCTGTACACATTCTAGGCTCGTCAAGTCAACCTAAGTGTTTCGCGTGTGTAAATCTGTCTTACACCCGTTGTATGTGAATGTAAGAATCTAACACCCGATCATCACGTGGTGCTTCGAAACAACGAACTGTCGCAACGGTGCACAGTTAGGGGGAACACTGTCTTGAAATTATTATGAGGGATCATCTTATTTACTACCGTCGTTTTAAGTAAACAAGATGCATAAACATGATAAACATCACATGCAATCAAATAGTGACATGATATGGCCATCATCACTTTGCTCCTTTTGATCTCCATCTTTGGGGCTCCATGATCATCAACGTCACCGGCATGACACCATGATCTCCATCATCATGATCTCCATCATCGTGTCTCCATGAAGTTGTCACGTCATCTATTACTTCTACTACTACAGCTAACGGCTAGCAATAAAGTAAAGTAATTACATGACATTTATGTTGACACGCAGGTCATTAATAAATTAAGACAACTCCTATGGCTCCTGCCGGTTGTCATACTCATCGACATGCAAGTCGTGATTCCTATTACAAGAACATGATCAATCTCATACATCACATATATCATTCATCACATCCTTTTGGCCATATCACATCACATAGCATACCCTGCAAAAACAAGTTAGACGTTCTCTAATTGTTGTTTGCATGTTTTACGTGGCCGCTATGGGTTTCTAGCAAGAACGTTTCTTACCTACGCAAAAACCACAACGTGATATGCAAATTGCTATTTACCCTTCATAAGGACCCTTTTCATCGAATCTGATCCGACTAAAGTAGGAGAGACGGACACCCGCTAGCCACCTTATGCAACTAGTGCATGTCAGTCGCTGGAACCAGTCTCACGTAAGAGTACGTGTAAGGTCGGTCCGGGCCGCTTCATCCCACGATGCCGCCGAATCAAGATAAGACTAGTAACGGCAAGCATATTGAACAAAATCAACGCCCACAACTACTTTGTGTTCTACTCGTGCATAGAAACTACGCATAGACCTAGCTCATGATGCCACTGTTGGGGAACGTAGCAGAAATTCAAAATTTTCCTACATGTCACCAAGATCTAGCTATGGAGAGACTAGCAACGAGGGGAAGGAGAGTGCATCTACATACCCTTGTAGATCGCTATGCGGAAGCGTTCAAGAGAACGGGGTTGATGGAGTCGTACTCGTCATGATCCAAATCACCGATGATTCTAGTGCCGAACGGACGACACCTCCGTGTTCAACACACGTACAGCCCGATGACGTCTCCCATGCCTTGATCCAGCAAGGAGAGAGGGAGAGGTTGAGGAAGACTCCATCCAGCAGCAGCACAACGGCGTGGTGGTGATGGAGGAGCGTGGCAATCCTGCAGGGCTTCGCCAAGCACCACGGGATATGAGGAGAAAGAGAGGGAGGGCTGCACCAACAGGCAGAGATTAGATCGCGTGTATTGGGCAGCCCCTAGGCCTCATATATATAGGGGAAGGGGAGGAGGGTGCGCCCCCTCTAGGGTTCCCACCCCTAGAGGGGCGGCAGCCACAAGGGGGGAGGAGAGGGAGGCGCAGGGAGTATGGGCCTTAGGGCTCATCTGCCCTTAGGGTATGCCCCCTCTCCCCTTCTAGGCGCATGGGCCATGGTGGGAGGCGCCCTAGCCCACCTAGGGGCTGGTGCCTTCTCACACTTGGCCCATGTATGCCTCTGGGGCCCATGGCCCCCCCGGTGGACCCCCGGACCCCTCCGGTGGTCCCGGTACATTACCGATAAACCCTGAAACTTTTCCGGTGATCAAAACAGGACTTCCCATATATAAATCTTTACCTCCGGACCATTCCGGAACTCCTCGTGACGTCTGGGATCTCATCCGGGACTCCGAACAACATTCGGTAACCACATACAAATTTCCTTTACAACCCTAGCGTCATCGAACCTTAAGTGTGTAGACCCTACGGGTTCGGGAGACATGCAGACATGACCGAGACGTTCTCCGGTCAATAACCAACAGCAGGATCTGGATACCCATGTTGGCTCCCACATGTTCCACGATGATCTCATCGGATGAACCACGATCTCAAGGACTTAATCAATCCCGTATACAATTCCCTTTGTCTAGCAGTATTGCACTTGCCCAAGATTCGATCGCCGGTATCCCGATACCTTGTTCAATCTCGTTACCGGCAAGTCTCTTTACTCGTTCCGTAACACATCATCCCGTGATCAACTCCTTGGTCACATTGTGCACATTATGATGATGTCCTACCGAGTGGGCCCAGAGATACCTCTCCGTCACACGGAGTGACAAATCCCAGTCTCGATTCGTGCCAACCCAACAGACACTTGCGGGGATACCCGTAGTGTACCTTTATAGCCACCCAGTTACGTTGTGACGTTTGGCACACCCAAAGAACTCCTACAGTATCCGGGAGTTACACAATCTCATGGTCCAAGGAAATGATACTTGACATTAGAAAAGCTTTAGCATACGAACTACATGATCTAGTGCTATGCTTAGGATTGGGTCTTGTCCATCACATCATTCTCCTAATGATGTGATCCCGTTATCAACGACATCCAATGTTCATGGTCAGGAAACCGTAACCATCTATTGATCAACGAGCTAGTCAACTAGAGGCTTACTAGGGACATGGTGTTGTCTATGTATCCACACATGTATCTGAGTTTCCTATCAATACAATTCTAGCATGGATAATAAACGATTATCATGAACAAGGGAATATAATAATAAATAATTTATTATTGCCTCTAGGGCATATTTCCAACACGGGACCCTTCCGGTGGTCCCGGTACAATACCGGTGACCCCGAAACTTGTCCCGATGGCCGAAATAGCACTTTCTATATATAATTCTTTACCTTCGGACCATTCCGGAACTCCTCGTGACGTCCGGGATCTCATCCGGGACTCCGAACAACTTTCGGGTTACCGCATACTAATATCTCTATAACCCTAGCATCACCGAACCTTAAGTGTGTAGACCCTACGGGTTCGGGAGACATGCAGACATGACCGAGATGACTCTCCGGTCAATAACCAACAGCGGGATCTGGATACCCATGTTGGCTCCCACATGTTCCACGATGATCTCATCGGATGAACCACGATGTCAAGGACTTAATCAATCCCGTATACAATTCCCTTTGTCTAGCGGTACGATACTTGCCCGAGATTCGATCGTCGGTATCCCGATACCTTGTTCAATCTCGTTACCGGCAAGTCTCTTTACTCGTTCCGTAACACACCATCCCGTGATCAACTCCTTGATCACATTGTGCACATTATGATGATGTCCTACCGAGTGGGCCTAGAGATACCTCTCCGTCACACGGAGTGACAAATCCCAGTCTCGATTCGTGCCAACCCAACAGACACTTTCGGAGATACCCGTAGTGTACCTTTATAGCCACCCAGTTACGTTGTGACGTTTGGCACACCCAAAGCACTCCTACGGTATCCGGGAGTTGCACAATCTCATGGTCTAAGGAAATGATACTTGACATTAGAAAAGCTTTAGCATACGAACTACGCGATCTTGTGCTATGCTTAGGATTGGGTCTTGTCCATCACATCATTCTCCTAATGATGTGATCCCGTTATCAACGACATCCAATGTCCATGGTCAGGAAACAGTAACCATCTATTGATCAACGAGCTAGTCAACTAGAGGCTTACTAGGGACATGGTGTTGTCTATGTATCCACACATGTATCTGAGTTTCCTATCAATACAATTCTAGCATGGATAATAAACGATTATCATGAACAAGGAAATATAATAATAATCAATTTATTATTGCCTCTAGGGCATATTTCCAACACATGCCGCCCACACGACCATGGTCACCAGGCAGCACCAAGGAACGGGCTTTGCCCAATAGCACCGCGACACCACCACCAGGGCCGCCGCCCCGGCATCCAAGACCTCACCCGCCACCCAGCGCCACCACACCCAAAGAGACGAGTGGAAAGGCCCCGCCTTTAGCACCCCTGAGCTGCCCCCAACGTCGAGACCGATTAGGCCAGCCAAAGCTGGCCTCCATCGGCTCGTCCTGTCGCTGGGCGCGCGGCGAGCGATGGACCGCGACTGGGAAAAGTCTAGCACTTCGACGGAAGTGGCGTGCGGACGACGAGGAGAGGAATCGAAGGCCGGCGCACGCTGCCTACGGACAACCGACGCCGAAACATGTCAGCCGCCGCCGCATCCGACCTGCCAAGATATCGTGGATCCATCCACGGCTGGAGCAGCAGCCACACCAGGCCATTGCCCATCCCGCGCTGCCCGCCGAACTCCAGGCGTTGAATCCGCCAGGCACGCTGCCACCTAATCGGCCAGTGCACCGGCGGCAATGAACACGGCCGGAAACAACCATCCACCCCAAGCCAGGGGCCGGCGCAGGCGTGCGCTCGCACGACCCCCGCCACTGGAGCCTTCCGCCCCCTGCACCCTGCTGCGACACGACAACCGCCGCCGCCACGAACCTCCATACTAGCCGCTCGCAACCGCCCACCGCCCAACACCTAGCCGATCCACGCAGCCTCCACAGCAACCACGGCTGCCCGCGCCGCCGCGCCCTCGGGTGGCCACTGCATCCCACGCTAAAGGGGGCCAACGAGGAGGAAGAGAACCCCGCCGCCGCCTACGTTGACCAGGATTTGACCGGCAGCGCGCTTTGGCGACGGCGAGGGGGAGGGAGGCGGGCAGTGGCTCGATCTAGGGTTCCCCCCCTCCCCCCGCGTGCTTGCGGGAGCGGGCAGGATGAAGCATTTGCGATTTTTTAGGCGGAAACTTTTAGTTTGCTCCTTCTCACCCTCACGTCAAATTTGAAAGGCGGGCTGCTAAAAAGTCTGTCTTCTAAAGCAAGCCAGAAAGCATCACTGACAATCTTGAACTGCAAAGACGACGTGATCTATTTGTTTAATGTGTGTATGGTGGACATGTGGTTTATTTATCGCACCGTTAACTCTTAAGTGATTCAATATGTTACAATTGAGTGTCTATGTTTATGCTATATCTTTTGCACACCTTACTCAATTCTCCGGAGCACCCCCCCCCCCCAAACATCTGTTTGTAGCTTTTCGTCAAAATTACTAGCTACAGGGACATATATACCTAAAGATCATTGCATCTATCGATTGATATATAAACAATAACCATTTCATACTACAAGTCGGACTACCACCAGGTGATACTAGCTACTCCCTCCGTTCGGAATTACTTGTCGTAGAAATGGATGTATCTAGACATATTTTAATTCTAGATACATCCGTTTCCGAGACAAATAATTCCAAACGGAGGGAGTACAACCAAAATACTAATGTCAAAACTAGGGTTCCACAATTTGGACCCTCAAACTAAGGCCGGTCCTCGTCGTCGTTGTCATCCTCGTCCTCCTTTGACTCGAGATACTCGAACTCTGAGTCGGTGGGCTCATTCTGCTCCTCCATGCATTCGATGAAGTCAGGGTCGTCGTAGGAAGTCCCAGGCTCACTAGTACAGGAAACTGTGTGACGCTGCTGGTAAGGTAAGCTTAGCAGCGTGTACCCCACACGCGGCTAGTGCGGTCCGACGAGCTGCATGTATATCGCATGCGGCTACTGTTCTACTCACGACCAGCGTGTGGTCTCGCTGCATGTGGCCAGACTGTATAACACTGGCGGAGTCCGAATTGCTTAAACGTCGCTGATCTCAGACCTGACCTAATATACAACGTGCCCCTTTTGCGAGCGCTTCTAGTTTTGGGGAAGTTAGCAGCTTCCTGCTAAATACAAACGTGGCTAGCTAGTTTTACAATGATAATAGTAATACTTCCACGACAGTGTTTTTGGCTACAACATTTGCAGAATTCATACATACATAAGTAATAAGTATTATGCAGTGAAATAGTGAGTGTTATTATGTAATACATTTCACATGAATCCAACATATATTGGAAGATTTCATAGAAAATGATGGCAGCATTTATGAAGCAAATGTCTAATTTTTCGGCCACAACGACATCTATGAGCCAAAGGGCTCACCTTGCTGCCATGCTTGAGTCATCATGTCTCGATACGTGCAACAAGTACTAATGTTACAGGAACCACCAAAGGGCTTAAGTTCTGATTGACACAAAAGGTACGGTAAGGGCTACCAAGTCGAGGTGTTGAAGTTGCTATGTTGTCGCTTCTGCCTATCCAGCTTGTTCTCGAGGGGTTCTTGTGAGTCAACGTGTACGTAGTACATCCCCTTCTTATTGGTGACATTGTTGTTGATGACAGTTGCAAGGGTGCTCTACATCCATCTAAACTCAACTCGACTATCATCCGGCGTGATAATGGCAAGCCCCCCCCCCCCCAATTGGTGACATCATCCTTTCTTGTGAAGGTTATATGCTTCCACATGCAATCAACCATGTGGTTCATTAGGTAGTAGGCAGACACATGATTTCTCTCAGTTTGTTGTTGCATGCAATAGAAGGTTGTGTTGTGGGTGAGGCGTGCCAAACCCAAGTTGTTTTTCTTTCTGAATGCTGACTTTGTCGGTCCTACGCTGTTCTCAAACTCTATGAGTGCATAATCCAGAATTGACATCAGTTTGTTGTAGTATTTCTTGATCTTTTGATGTGAATCCAATACATAAGAATTGCATGTCTTTGGGGATAGAACGAAGAGGACCTAGTGCTCGTCGCTGCGCAAACAGTCAAATAATGCAGTAACTACCATCAATCTTTGTACGATGAGAGGATATATACTATATATCCGAGAAATCATATGTGCATTGATGCTAGCTAGTGAGCACTTACCACATACGGTGGGGCACAAAATGGTAGTCTGCGTGTCTATGTTGAACCATGAATTTGAAGGTAGATCTTCGTCACTTTCCTACCTTATCGATTCTTAAGGTTATGGTGGTGCATGTGATAAGGGTCCGCCGCGGTGACGTCCTCACGTTGTCATACTTGAGCTTGTTGCCTAGATGAAGCGCCCATAGCCTTATTAAGGAGGATCCATCAAACTGCAGGTGGTCGATCAGGCTGAAGATTTGGTCGACATGTATATAGAACTTGTCCGCGAAGAAATCATCTACAAAGCCGAGACCCGACGCTGTGACGGATGCGACATCCGTCCACGCAGCCGTTCCCCTGGTCGGCCCCATATGGCGACGGCGGCGAGATGGATATGTAGTAGCGTGAAGGAGAGGAGGCGGTGGTGCATATCGGAGGAGGACGAGTTGGAGGATTAAACTCTCTGTATTGATTATGACTTCACAAGTTACACATATATATACATGGAGTGCAACGGCAGGATAAGGTTACAACTGATCTAGCTAGTCCTAAGGAGACGTGAGCTACGTGCGGGACGAGCCAGTCGTGGGCGCAGGACTCGGGCGTGCGGGTGGCGAGGAGGACGTGGAGGAAGTAGTGTTCCAACACCCCCCCCCCCCCCCCCGCAGTCGAAACGGGGTCGCTGAGAACGTTGAGGCTGTCCCGGAACTCGTTGAAGATGGCCGTTGGCAGTCTTTTAGTGAAGATGTCCGCGAACTGAGATGAAGTAGGAACATGCAGAACCTTGACGTCGCCTATGCTGACCCGTTCGCGGACGAAATGCAGGTCGATTTCCATGTGCTTTGTTCGCTGGTGCTGCACCGGGTTGCTCGAGAGGTACACAGCACTCACGTTGTCACAGAAGACAACGGTGGCGCGGCGTGGTGGTCGACGGAGCTCAGTGAGGAGTTGGCGAAGCCAGCACGATTCGGCGACGACGTTAGCGACCGCGCGGTACTCGGCCTCCGCACTAGACCGGGACACCGTGTTCTGACGCTTCGAGGACCAAGAGACGAGGTTGGGTCCGATAAAGACGCAGAACCCGGATGTCGAGCGGCGGGTGTCCGGGCACCCGGCCCAGTCGGCGTTGGAGTAGGCGACGAGGTCGTGTGTCGGGGCAGAGCTGTGGATGCGCAGACCGAGGTGGGAGGTGCCATGCACGTACCGCAGGATCCGCTTGACGAGCTGGAGGTGCCGCTCACGGGGATCGTGCATGAAGAGACAGGCCTGCTGGACCGCATGAGTGATGTCCGGCCTCGTCAGGGTCAGGTACTGGAGCGCGCCGGCAAGGCTCCGGTAGAGGGTAGGGTCGGCGACGGGCGCACCCTCTGAGGCAGACAGCTTGGCGCGAGCGTCGAGGGGCGTGCTGATCGGCTTGCAGGTGAGCATGCCCGCCCGATCGATGACCTCGAGCGCGTACTGCTGCTGCGAGACGAAGAGGCCGGAGGCAGAGCGTTGCACGTTGACGATGAGGAAGTGATGCAGCTCGCCGAGGTCGGTCATGGCAAAGGCTTGGTGCAGAGAGTCGATGACGGAGCGAAGGAGAGCGGTGCTGCTGGCAGTGAGGATGATGTCGTCCACGTATAAGAGCAGATACGCCATGGAGTCGCCGCGGTGGAGGATGAACAGCGAGCTATCGCTGTGGGAGGCGACGAAGCCGAGGGCGACGAGGTGCGCCATGAACCGCGAGAACCAGGCACGGGGGGCCTGCTTCAGGCCGTACAAGGAGCACTGGAGACGGCAGACATGATCCGGGCGGTCGGCGTCGAGGAAGCCGGAAGGCTGCTCGCTGTAGACGACCTCGTCGAGCCGGCCGTGAAGAAAGGCGTTCTTCACGTCCAGCTGGTGGATCGGCCACGAGCTGCTGACGGCGAGGCTGAGGATGACCCGGATAGTTGATGGCTTGACGACGGGGCTGAAGGTCTCGGTGTAGTCGACATTTTCACGCTGGGTGAACCCACGCAGGACCCAGCGAGCCTTCTGGCGTGCCAGAGAGCCGTCGGCCGCTGACGACGTTTGTGCCTGTAGATCCATTTGCCGCTGACGACGTTCACACCTGCAGGACGCGGCACTAAACACCAGGTCTTATTATGAATCAGTGCATCATATTCCTCACGCATAGCGGCATACCAGCGGGGGTCTTTGAGGGCAGTGCGGTAGGTTGGAGGGATGGGGGAGAGGAGATCGACGGTGAGATTAGTTTGAGTTTTAGGAAGGGCAAAGCCAGATTTGCCGCGCGTGCGCATAGGATGAGGGTTTTGTGGGGGTGCGATGGCAACGGCGCGCGGTGGGAGCGAGGTGCTTCATGGCGAGGTGCTGCATGGCGCGGTGCTGGACGTGGGAAAAAGGCAGCGAGGGGAGGGTTGCATGCGGTCGTGGGGCACGGCGCGTGGGGTGGAGCCGCGTGGCGGAAGGGAAGGGGGCGAGGTGGGAGCAGCATGCGAGGGTGGGGTCCGCGGAGCTGGCGCAGGGGGCGGGCCGGTGGGAGGATGGGACGCGGCGGGTGCGGGGGAGACAGGTGGGCTGTTGTGGATAGGCGCGTGATCCGAGGAGGATCTGGAGTTGGTGGGAAACGAGGTAGGAGGGGACGATCCCGAGGCGTGGAAGGGCGGCGGACGAGGTGGTCGGGCGCTGGGATTTTCTGCTGTGGGATCGGGTGCGGAAAGTGTGGATTGGAAGGGAAAAATTGTCTCATCAAATGTAACGTGCCGAGAGGTGTAAACGCGCCGAGTGCGTAGGTCGAGGCAGCGGTAGCCTTTATGCTCGGGGGGGCTACCAAGAAGCACGCACGGGGTGGATCGGGGTGAGAGTTTGTGGGCGGCGTATGGTGCAAGGTTAGGGTAGCAGAGGCACCCAAAAGTGCGTAGGTCGGTGTAGCTAGGGTGAACGCCATGTAGGAGAAAGAAGGGTGTGAGGTTGTGAACTACGTGAGATGGTCGTCGGTTGAGGAGATGGGTAGCCGTGTGGAGAGCTTCGACCCAATATGGTGGTGGCATGTGAGCTTGAGCGAGGAGAGTGCGAAGAATGTCGTTAGTGGAGCGAATGGCACGTTCGGCCTTCCCATTTTGCGGAGAAGTGTGCGGACACGAGAGACGGAGTACAATGCCTCGATCGGAGAGAAAGGTGAGAAGGGCGGTGTTGACGAACTCACCCCCATTGTCGCTTTGAATGCAATGGATAAGGGAGTGGTACTGCGTGAGAATGTAGCGACAAAAGCGTACAAGAACAGAGGCCGTTTCAGACTTGTTATGTAAAGGGAAAGACCAGGAGAAATGAGTGTAGTCATCCATTATTATAAGATAATATTTAAAACCAGAAAAGCTGGATACAGGCGACGTCCAGAGGTCGCAGTGAATTAACTGAAACGGGAAACTAGTAAAGGAAAGCGATGCTGAAAAAGGTAATCTAGTGTGGCGCCCTCGTTGGCATGCATCACATGTAGGAGATGGTGCGGGCACATTATTACATGAAGGGGAAATAAAAGACTGTAGCGAGGCCTGAGTAGCCCGGCTTGGATGACCGAGGCGGCGGTGCCAAATATCGCCGGCGGTGGTGCTGGTGAGGATGGTGGCGCCGGAGCCTAGGAACGGGTAGAGCGGGCCGGAGCTACTGGACCTCATGATTAGCCTCCGAGTGAGCAGATCCTTCACAGAAAAGCCATAGGGGTCAAATTCGATTGAGCATGAGTTATCAGTAGTGAATTTACGAACAGAGATTAGGTTTTTGACTACGTTTGCAGAGACTAGGACGTGGTTGAGATGAAAGGGTTTGGGAGGGAGAGAGGTATAGCCGAGGGAAGAGGGAGTCATGATGGTGCCGTTGCCTACTATAATGGGAGGAAGATGATGAGCTGAAACATCATAAAGCCGAGTGAGTATACCTGCGTTCCCAGAGATATGTGAGGAGGCACCAGAGTCCATGTACCAGTCGGCGGCGCCGGGCTGCTGCAGCGACATGTTGCTCATGGCGGAGTTGAGCATGCTGAAGTTGTCCCACGAGCCAGGAGTGGGCGACGGTGGAGGTGGCGCATGCGAGGAGGACGACGCGCCAGGGTAGAAGACGGGGTACACCTGCGCCGGGGCAGCGGGGCGGGGCCCGAGGATGCCGGCGGCGTGCGGGGGCACCCACGGAGCACGCCCAGGAGGAGGAAAAGGCGCGCCCCAGGGCGCGAAGTACCCCATCCACGGCGTCTGCCCGCCGGGGAACTGCTGCTGCTGGGGGTGGCGGCCGCCGTTGCCGCGACCACGACCGCGGCCACGACCACGGCCATTGCCACGGGCGCGATCAGAGGAGCCGCCGCGACCTGGGGTGCCCTCGCCGGTGGGCCGAGCGCGATCGCCAGAGCCGGGTGGGCCGCGATCGCCAGAGGAGGTGTCGGAGAGGCCGCCGGCGTTGGTGCTGACGGTGAGGGCGGTGGCCCCCTCGGTGCGATCACGGGCGTCGAGGGAGATCTCTTCAAGAAGGAGGCGCGAGCGCGCCTGGATGAAGGTGGGGAAGGGTACCTGGAGGGGGAGCACCGAGGCGAGGACGTGGAAGCGGCGCGAGAGCCCACGGATGAGCTGCAGAGTGAGGGACCGGTCGGTGACCGGTTCGTCCACGTCGGCGAGGGCGTCAGCAAGGGCCTTCAGGCGGCGGCAGTATTCGCCGACGTGGAGGTCGCCCTGGGTGGTGGAGCGGAACTCGGCCCCGATGTGGATCGCGTGGGCCGGCTGATTGTCGTGGAAGAAGTGAGTCAGCTGGCTCCAAGCGCGGTGCGCCGTGTTGTCCGGCGACTTGATGACGTCGTAGAGGTCGTCGGAGATGGACCCGTAGATCCAAAGCAGGATGGTGACGTCGGCGTGGCGCCATGCCACGGTCTGCTGTTGAGGCTCGGAGAAGTGGTCGACGCGCCCCCCGGCATCGTACATGGAGAGCACGCACCTGAAGATCTGCCGCCATTTGGAGAAGTTGCCGGCGGCGAAGTCCAGCTTGAAGTTGAGGAAGTGGCCGATGTTGAGCTGGTGCATGTTGGGGATGCCGGAGGAAGACGAGGCGCCGGCGGACGGAGGGCCCGGGAACGGGAGAGCGACCGCGAGCGGCACCGTCGCAGGGGGCGCCGTGGCCACGGGCAGAGACGCCATGGCAGCAGGAGTCTTGGCAGGAGGTGCCGGGGCAGGAGGCGCCGTGGTGACGGGCAGAGGCGCCGTGGCGACGGGGAGGGGCGCCGAGGAGGACATGGTGAAGTCTCAGAGAGAACTCGCGTCTGATACCAAGTTGAAGGATTAAACTATCTGTATTGATTATGACTTCACAAGTTACGCATATATATACATGGAGTGCAACGGCAGGATAAGGTTACAACTGATCTAGCTAGTCCTAAGGAGACATGAGCTACGTGCGGGACGAGCCAGTCGTGGGCGCAGGACTCGGGCGTGCGGGTGGCGAGGAGGACGTGGAGGAAGTAGTGTTCCAACAGGACGAGCGAGGTTGATGGCCGGGGAGGGCGAGGATTTTTGCGTTTGGCGCGTGACCTCGCCTATTCCCCATTTAAAATGAAGGTTCAGCCCTTTGCAGAGTATTGGTGAGTTTTGGAACTCAGCATAGCAAGACCAACAGTCAGTTAGTCAACGGCAGGTGCCACAAGTGCATGCCTGTCATATTTTTGCGGACTTTATCTCTGTGGGTGCTTGACATACACGTGACTCCTTGAATTCCGTATAAATAAGAAAAAAAGTTTACCATGCTTTTTATATTGCGTACTCAGCATAGATGGGACCCATCAAATTCGGTGATAAAAAAATAAGGCATAAAATTATTGCGTTCCTAGGAAAAAGGTGAAGTTTGTGAAGTTTCTTGTCACTGCCAAGTCCTAATTTGTATCAAAGTCGGCAGATACCTCAATTTGGCGAGTTCCCAATAAATTGAACTTGGCGAAAGGTCAGAACTCGATGAAATCCCAGATTCCAGTAGAGGACGCATTGGTGTTACAGTTTTAGGTGCCTTTTTAGTTGATCCAATGGATGTTATTTAAAAAAAATGATGTAGCTTACTGTAGTTGATGCCTTAGGAGTCAATTTTCGAATAAAAAGAGATAAGCTATGATTTCTTATGTTCCTTAATCTACACCGAACATTTCGCTCTTCCATGGATGGACTTAATTTGAGGTTCTCATAAGATTTATATTCTCCACCGATCGGTTCGTTCTGCCACTGAACCTACACAATTAGATGTCCATGTCTGTGGAATCTTATTCATTGTGGTGTCTCTGACAATGCCATGGTCAGGTACATTTCCTACGAAGAGATGGGAGTTGCTAGAAATCTACGTCCCTGCTGATTTTCCATTTGTCTTTCTCAAAGTTGACGATTCCCAAGCACTTTCTGGGCTACCTCTTGCAGCCCAGAGAATTCTGCCAACGTGCAAATTCAGGCGGTCATCTGAACTCTTGGTTTATTTCTCAGTCTCCGGATCACAGTTCGGCACCATGTGTCACTCCAATGTAGGGGCGTATAGCCAGGCCCAGCACTAGTAGAAAAAGGGATTTTTGTCCTGGTTGGTAAGGCCCTTTAGTCCTGGTTCGAAAACCGGGACTAAAGGGTCGTTACTAATGCCTCTCCCCTTTAGTCCCGGTTCGAAGGAACCGGGACTAAAGGGCGCGGCCACGTGGAGCTCCACCTTTAGTCCCGGTTGATAACACCAAACGGGACTAAAGGAAATTTTATGATTTTTTTTTTTGAATTTTTTTTTTGATTTTCAAATTTCTGAATTATTTTAATCTCTAGTCTGTAATCACCACCCCTCATCATTGCTCAATTTATCCTCTAACCACCCCTCATCATTCCAAATCATTTAACTTCCCGAACGGTTAACTTACCGAACGGTCACCCATCCTCCCACTCCCCCAACCTGAGCACGCTTAACTTCCGGGTTCTATTCTCACTCGTTTCCAAGTCTGCACTTGTTGTTTTCCTGACAATAGTAAGATGTCAATCCTATTAACCTTCACGGATTTTTCTTGAGCATGAAGTGACACATTTCACTGTTTGAGTTTGAAACTATTATTTTAAAAAACAAAAATTATTTAGTAACACTAATATTTCTTGAATAATTAGTTTGACCATTGTTTGACCATATTTGACCAAAATTCGAAATAACTGAAATAATTATTTAGTAACACTAATATTCTAGAATAATTAGTTTGACCATTGTTTGACCACAGTTTGACCAGATTTGACCACATTTTTTCCAAAAAAAATTGAAACTATATTTTTTTCTGTTACTAGTGGCGCACCTAGCAAATGGTGCGCCACTAGTAAGTTTGAAATTTTTTCGATTTTTTCCACTCTAGATCTTATAAGCCCCGTAACTTTTTTTCTGTTAGGTTTTTGAGGATTTTGAAAATGTTTAACAGGGTTTCCCCGGTTAAATTCGGATGTAACTTTCCGAGTAGATGATTTTTCATATAAAATACTTTTTAATCCGAGTTCGTATGCAAAAGTTATGCCCATTTTACAAATTCCAGTGAGATTTTGCAAATAAAGTCCAAATTCGTATTTGTAAATTTTCCCAACAACCAGACCACATATCACATGGGAAACTTATTTTATTTTATTTTATTGACATTTCCATCATTTTCTTTTGTTTTTTCTAAAACTGAAAAGGTGGTCGGGGGGGGGGGGAGTTTGAAAATGGGACCTTTAGTACCGGTTCGTGCCATGAACCGGTACTAATGCCTCAAAGCCCATTAGTCCTGGTTCGTGGCACGAACCGGGACTAAAGAGCCCAGGTGAACCGGGACTAATGCCTTAGCCGCACGAACCGGGATAAATGCTCACATTAGTCCCGGTTCGTGATTGAACCGGGACTAATGTGAAAAATTCCCTGTGACCAAAGCCCTGTTTTCTACTAATGCAGGCAACACATGCCATGCAACAAGGTCTTTCATTGACTGTATCTACTATTCAATACTATAGCTATGAGATTGGCCTGGGGAGCGGCAAGCTCCTGGCTACGCAACTGCTCTATGCTGTGTGGCTATACAGACCAACCAGGCCGTGCCTAGCGGGGTGGCTATACCATAGCCACTGAAAACTGTACGCTGTGTTTGGTTGCATCCATACAGACCAACCAGGCCGGCGCGGTGTAAAAATGGCCCGTTTGATAGATTGTATCCACTGTTTGTTTTGTATAGCACGAACCTTAAAGCACCGCCAGTCAAGCCCGCTAGAAACGGTGGAATGGGCCATTTCGCCTCAGCCAAGCAGCGTTTTTTATTCTAGCATGGTGCAGCAGTCAGTGGCGGGCGTTGATAAGCGCCCGCCGCACGTACTTTACACAGCAGTGGCGAGCGTTGCACCTTGCCTACCATTAGTAGGGTCGCCCACCACTGCTACCAGATTGAATCCGCCCACCACAGTTAGGGTCCTACCAGTGGCGGCCGGGCCCCACCACTGATGACACTTTAGCAGTGGCAGGAGGTCAGTGGTGGGCAGCCCCACCTCCTCCGACTCCAGAATCACCGGCTTCACAGACTACCAGTCTAAGTAGAGCTCCATTCTAAGAGTAGTCTTAGTTAGATAGTTTGTAGTTGTTGATGTCGACTCAGAGTAGAACTTGAGTAAAACTTGTGATGATGCTTTTAGGTACACGAATCATTAATGCTTATGTTGGTTATGTTACTTGTGTTCTTCTCCTGGTTTGCTTTTTTAAATTATGTTCTTCTCTTGGTAGATGAGGTGGTATGCGGTGTGTAGAAGGAGGTCTCCAGGAATGTATGATTCGTGGGAGGCATGTAGTGAACAGGTGAATGGTTACAACAATAGCTCAGATAAAGGGTTTCCAACTAGGCAGGAGGTAGGAGATGCTTACACCAAGTTTGTGCTCAGAGCGAAGCGCGACGATAGAGTGGGCAAAGGTGAAGGTCAGATCGGGTTTAGTCGGCTGAAGAAGCTGATAATCTTCGACCAGTTCGTCGCCATTTTGATGTTGATGCTATATTGTCCATGGATAGTATACATTCGGTTAAATGTTACTTCTTTTCTATGGTTGTTATCTTTTCTATACATCGCCATGGTTAAAATGCTTTTTGCCGAGGATGTTACTCAGCTTCATTTACTTTTACTGTAGTGATGTAAGCAAAAGATCAGAGCTAATGGAACAACCCTGCATAAGCAAAGGATTAGTAACTTGGGAAGAGTCGTTCTGCCCAGCTGGGGGCTGCTCTTCGTTTGGCTGCTTTGTAGGAGTTTGACAAGCATCTTGTTTTCCCTTGTACAAGGGTCAAGGGTATAGATATCATAGTAGATGATCAAGTGAGTCAATCGGCGACCGATCACCGATCGCCGCGCATTAATCTGCCCGCTGCCACTCGCCAGTCAGTCCGTGTTCCTCAGTCGATCGACTGCCGCCTGCCTATTCTCCCAGAAGAAGTTTTGTTTTATTTCTAGCCCTCCTACTCTCTATTAAATTGATGCCCACACCATCGATCATGTGACGAGACTTGTTCATCTGTGCGTTATCAGACTTGTTCCGTGGATTTCGTTTTCCATGTGACCTTGTGATACGCTATGATTTTTGTTGGCTTTTCAGTAGTAATTCATAAATATAAGATGGTCCAGCTTTTCTATGAGTGAGTGTATAGACATGTTTTACTGTATTTGTTTTGTTTGCGGGGATAGCTCAGTATTTTCTAAGTATTTCAAAAATACTACAGTTTTTAGGATTACCATGATTTTATTTACTTTGAGCTGTTTGACAACCACACAAAACTGTGGTTTCAATACTACAGTTTTTCTAATACGATGGTATTTTCTCTGCGTAAAAAGAAACCCTGGACCTCTTTTTTAAAACAGAGCATGCGAAAGAACGAGCCGATCGTTCTCTTCGGTAGCTTCAAGCCGCCACAAGCTCGTCTTGATCGGGCACCCATGGACAAATCAAGGATAGGCAGTTCAGTGTGGCGCGTATAGGGAGAGTACCGTAGTTGATGGGAAGGAGCAGGCTCACTAGTAGAAAAGGGGGCTTTGGTCCAAGCCGGGTAACCCCATTAGTCCCGGTTCAGTCCAAAACCGGGACCAATGGGGGCATTGGTCCCGGTTCGTGAGCCCAGGGGGCCGGCCGGGCCACGTGGGCCATTGGTCCCGGTTCATCTAGACCTTTTGGTCCCGGTTGGTGGGATGAACCGGGACCAATGGGCCTCGCTCCTGGCCCACAACCATTGGTCCCGGTTCGTGCCTCAAACCGGGACTAAAGATTAGACCTTTAGTTCCGGTTTGAGGCACGAACCGGGACTAATGGGGATGAGACCTTTAGTCTCGGTTCGTGCCACGAACCGGTACTAAAGGTCTCATTTTCAAACTCTACCCCCCCCCCCCCCCCGATCGCCTTTTCAGTTTTAAAAAAAATAAAATAAAATGATGGAAATGTCAAAAAAATAAAATAAAATAAGTTTCCCATGTGATATGTGGTTTAGTTGTTGGGAAAATTTGCAAATGTGAATTTTGACTTTATTTGCAAAATCTCTCTGAAATTTGTAAAAATGGGCATAACTTTTGCATACTAACTCGGATGAAAAAGTTTTTTATATGAAAAATCATCTACTCGAAAAGTTACATCCAAATTTAATGGGGGGAACCCCATTAAACATTTTCAAAATCCTCAAAAACCTAATAGAAAAAAACTAACGGGGCTTTTAAGATCTAGAGTGGAAAAAATCAAAAAATATTCAAACGATGGGCAAACTGTGGTCAAACAATGGTCAAACTAATTATTCTAGAATATTAGTGTTACTAAATAATTATTTTTGTTATTTCAATTTTGGTCAAATCTGGTCAAACTGTGGTCAAACAATGGTCAAACTAATTATTCAAGAAATATTAGTGTTACTAAATAATTATTGTTTTTTAAAACAATAGTTTCAAAATAAAACTATGAAATGTGTCACTTCATGCTCAAGCAAAATTCCTGAAGGTTAATAGGATTGACATCTCAGTATTGTCAGGAAAACAACAAGTGCAGACTTGGAGCGAGGGAGAATAGAACCCGGAAGTTAAGCGTGCTCAGGCTGTGGGAGTGGGAGGATGGGTGACCGTTCGGGAAGTTAGATGATTTGGATTGATGAGGGGTGATTATAGGATAAATTGAGAAGTGATGAGGGGTGGTGATTACAGACTAGAGGTTAAAATAATTCAGAAATTTGAAAATCAAAAAAAATCAAAAAAATTTCAAAAAAAATTTCAAAAAAAAATCATAAAATTTCCTTTAGTCCCGGTTGATGTTATGAACCGGGACTAAAGGTGAAGCTCCACATGGCCGCGCCCTTTAGTCCCGGTTCTGGATTGAACCGGGACTAAAGGGAGAGGCATTAGTACCGACATTTTAGTCCCGGTTCCAGAACCGGGACTGAAGGCCCTTTTTCTATTAGTGGCTGCGACAACAACCTTGACGGCGAACGCGGACGAAGGCCGAGCGTTAGCTCCTGGTGCTCCAAGACGCGAAAGAAAACCAAGCCACTCCCGTCAACGCGAAGCTCCGCCGCGAGGTGCGACGCGGTGTGATCGGTGTTATGGTAGTTACACCTATTTGGTGTACTTTGGTAAGTATACACTGAGCTTGTGCATGGTGCGTTTAGCTTGGCCGTTCGGTTCAGTTAGTGCATGGTCCTGCTAGTTTGTGCACGCCGGTGCACTGTGCCCCGTTCATCAGTTTGTAGCTAGCAACGCACCGTTTGCACCTGGTTCAAACGGCTACCTAGTTAATATTACGTCGATGCATGCAAGCTCTTGCCAAACTGGTCCACAGTATTCTAATACTTCAAAAATACTCTGTTATGTTAAAACTGTGGTATTGTGTATTTGTTTGTCCACTTATTTTATTTCATATGTCGTCTGTATTGAAATAGTCAACACGTATTATGTTTGTGGACGGAGGGAGTAATTTATAAATTACAGCATTTCATCATTGTATTTAGATAGAACTACTCATCAACCCGTGCACCTGCACGGGCTAATGACTTTGAGTCAAAAACTTTGTATTTATGTACCCTGGAAAAAGAATAATCGGTCACAATATTGTTGACTGTTTCTATAAGTGCACTTATCAAAATCGCAGTCACTTTTTGTATTTATGTACACTGAGCTTTGAATGAACGTACATAAATACAAAATGATACCTAATTTGACTGTACACAATTTGAACGTACATAAATACAAAATGAGGAAATAATACCTAATTCATGGTAGTAATATGGAAAAAACCAAAAATAGTATAATTTTGGAAATTTATTGTAGAAAATGATACATTATTGAAAAATAGAATGGTAAAAATTTAGTAACATTTTGGTAAATTTGTACATTTCTATTGACTGTAAATTTAGTCCTAGTTAGTTTTATCAATTTGAGATAATAGAAATTTGGTTTTTGCTGTGTGGTAATTAAAAAAATATAGTTCTTCCCTCAAAGCAGTTCAGTCTATTACTCTTTACCCATTGGCATAAAATACTATATACTGTGTCAGTTTGCGTTCTTTAGTGAATATATAAATTCTTATTTATCGTTAAATTATCAGAAGTTTTGTTTCTTTATTAAAAGAATAAATAGCTGGTCACAAAATTTGAAATTATGTGCTATTTTAGTCTTCAACTTCCGCAAATGGATGTTACACATCTTTGTACCTAAAAATGCACACTATGACTTAATCTCTTTTTTATTTTGCAACTCGGTCGGCTCAGAAATAACATTTGCTTAGTGGACTGAGAAATAACAAATTTGAAATATTATACTGAATTGTGGGTGCGGTTTATCTATGCCATTTGAAAGACCCAGTAAAAAGGGGTTTCTATTGGTCATTATGAAAGTTAGAAAATATATATTGCATTATATATAGCTCGTAATCAAAATTAAGATATATGTACTTTTCAAATTGCGTACTTATAATTTTTATTAGGCATATTTTGCATTTATTGTCTCAATTTTTGTTCCGGATGAAAATCTTGAACACTTTTATGGAACGTCAGGGGCATGCAAGTGAGAAGAAGTTGGCGATCAAGGGAGGCAATGGAGAAAACAATCGACAAAACCATGCACTGTATTATTATACTCGTAAAGAGAGTAAAGATTGACATTTTCTGGAGAGTATATCATAAAAAACTTGTTTATTTGTAGTCCAAATTAACGTTATTTGTTGGGCAAAAAATATATATATCATGAATCACTTGTACGCAGCCATTCTGTACTATTACCGTTTCCTATGCACATATACGTGTGGATTACCTCGCTGGTAAATTAACATCAAGCCAGTTTCATTAATCTATATTGAGACGTGTTTTTTATAAGGGGACCTATTAGAGACTTGTTGTATAGGCTTTCTTTTTTTCTTTGTTGTAGGACGTAGCGTGTTTACTTTGGAAACTGCTAGTGCACACGTTTTTTTTACTGTAATCTAATAGGATTGTTATTTATGGACCATACATATTACATTTGATCATAGTCGTATATTTAATAATCCTATGGTAATTATTGATCTTACTCTAGAATTAGCGTGGAGCCTCGTATGGTGCCTCTAATTAGTAAATATAAGATATAAGATATATGATGATAACTAATATATTATTTATGCTCTACAATCGAAGGTTAGACTTCACATGGATGGGAAAAATATTTTTGGACGTAGTTGCTCACACACCAAAGATTTTCAAGATATGTGCTCGTTCAAATTTTTAGGTTCTGTCAACTTTTCTTATCTTGATAAGCTTAGAAATCATGTATTCTTAGTAACATGATTTTTTGGAACAAAATAAAAGGTCCCCGGCACAGGGCCCCTAATTTGTGGAGAGGGACCTGTTACCGACTTGTGTCTGCTTCCTTGTGTTTTCTTGCTCTAGGTGGCCGTTGTGCTTGGATATTTCCCTTTCCTTTTGTTGTAGTGGAACACTGGTTTCTGTTAACAGAAACAGAATAGATATCTTACAAACGCTTGCTGGGGGTGGGGTCCCAGCAAACGCCCACATAACCATAAGATTTGCATTCGACGGTGACACTTTTTTGCAAAAGAAGAAAAATCCACAATTTAAACAAATTGCCATGATAGTTTTGTAAAATGTTAACCGCAGCCTAACCAATACACATAAACTGCCATTGGGGGGTTTGCAAATACCATGTCCCCCGGCGA
Source organism: Triticum urartu (assembly GCF_056163025.1). Taxonomy (NCBI): domain Eukaryota; kingdom Viridiplantae; phylum Streptophyta; class Magnoliopsida; order Poales; family Poaceae; genus Triticum; species Triticum urartu. The sequence goes on along the minus strand of NC_141878.1, from coordinate 13,855,652 downwards.
GCATTCGCTGGGGATTGGCTTTCTAACAGAAATCAGAGAGGAAACTCTCTTTTCAAAAAAAGAAAGAAAAGCTGCTGACTTGTGCCGTTCACATTACAACATGGCGCAAGCCCAACAACATCGATCTCTAGCACTAGCACATAAATGCTAATAGCAACAGCAGGCAAAGATAGAGTTCGTATGATCTTCCATTTCCTTGAAGTTAAAGACAGGAATAATCCGAAATATCAAAAAGAATGGCACAATTAAAAGGAAGCAAAGAGATAACGAGGAGCTTTAATTATTCGTTTCCTGCGCCGCAGCTTTTGATGGATGAGCTGCCAACAGCGGCGCACATAATATTTTAGACGCTTTAAGCATCACTAAAAGTTGTAAGGGCATCTTCAACGGTGACCCGCAAATTCCCTCGGTTTTGTCCGAAATTCAGTCAAGACCAATGTCCAAACGCTGATGCGGGAGCCGGCCATCCAATCGTGCCTTCCGCCAAACAGCTTCCATTCACATACACACCTTCCGCCACAAATACTTTTCATTCCATTGTGTGTTAGTAAAATAATCCATTAAGCTCACTAATATACACCTTCCGCCAAACACTTTCTGTTCACATGCACACCTTTCGCCAAAATACCTTCCGTTCAATTGTGGGTTACTAAAATAATCAATTAAGCTCACTAATGTACACCTTCCGCCAAACACTTGCATGATTAATAGTAGTCTCCGCCAAAGCAAAAAAAGATTAGCCGCAGCTATTCGCCATCCGGAGGAAGAGAGGACACGTGGTGACTTTTGGTTCATCATGTGGATTTCCGGACTCCCGCCAAGGTTCCCCACGTTTATCTCCAATTTACTGGAAAAACGTGGTCCAGACCGCTCAATGGACCGATACAGAACCGCGATAGATGACAAACTGCGTCTAGACAGCACGGTTCGGATGCTTGCGGGAGGTTTGAGGGTCCGCCTTGGAGATGCGCTAATCCACGGGCCACGGCAATATAGCATTCTACTTGATCTGTGGTTTGCAGCCGCTATTTATACTCTCCGAAGACCGTCCGGTTCACTTCTCCATGGTATACATAGTCATCTATATACCTTTTTTCTAAGAGGGCCATCTGAATTCGAGTTCAAAGTCCATTTTTTTAGATAGCTTACAACATATGACATGCAGTTGTGTTCAAAGTCAAGGCCACTGACCAACATGTTATGTTTCTTTTGAGAAACTAACATGTACTTGTACCCGAAAAGCTCTGGTAACCACCACTTATTTTATTTTATTTTATTTTTGAAATTAACCGCCACTTATATGTTACTATAATTCCACGCATGATAGATAAACGAATATATGTTTGCGTGTCTTCCTTGCACTACATTTTTTTCTCCTATTGTTTGCTCATGCTGTCATGCGTGAAACGGCAACGCGTACATGCAGGGTATTACGATGGATCTCCCGCGGCTCAACATAGGCCAAAACGGAAGACGGGCTTCCTCAAAGCATGGTAATAAAAAGGAGCCCCGTCATATTTCTTTGCTCTACATTAGTTCTGTACTAATCTAACGTGCTCTGTGTTTGCCCTGCAAACTACAGCCTTGCTGCTTTGTGTTGTTGCTGCCTCGTAGACGAGTGTTGCTGCGGCTCATGTCAGATTTGTCGCAAACACGCCAAGCCAGATGGTGACCGATGAACAGTCCGAGCTGAGATACATATGTAACGTAGTACATACTAGAAGAAAAGGCACGCCTTGGCACGCTGTTTACTGTAATGTAGCATCACGTGTACCTGACGAAACTGAATCCCATGAGGCTGAAGGTGTGTAGGAGTTGAAGACGTCGCAGTCTGGGACCCGCAAGTAAGCGACGATGTTGAGTATTATGATTATAGCGTAGGATCTTACTCTACCCTGTCTTGTACTTCAAGTTGGTCATTGTACCCCTATATATGCGCCCACGAGGCTCAAGCAATAAACAATCAATTCCACCAACATCCTTCTCTATTCCTTCTGACCGTCGTGGAAGATTTTCGGTCAGTTCAATTTATAAGATATTGATCAAAACAAAGATTCAGAGGGAGAATTGGTTAGAGAATGTTCAAGGCCAGTCTGGCACTAGCATTGAGGAACGAAACTGGACGAAGCTTTGAAACATTACAGTGCCATCTAAGATCAAGAATTTCTTGTGGAGGTTGGGGCAGAACTCGATGCCTACCTCAGATGTGTTGCATCACCGTCATATGGCAACATCTTTTGTTTGTGCAATATGTTCATCTGAAGACAATTGGAAGCACGCTCTATTTGAATGCATGTTGGCAAGAAGTGTGTGGTAGCTCGCTACAGAGGAGATGGTTGGACATATGTGTGCAAATCATGCTTTGAATGCAAGGTACTGGCTGTTCTTGCTGAACTCGACACTATCTCATGAGATTTTCACTGAGATGGTAGTGACCATGTGGGCGATCTGGAAAGTAAGGAGAAAAGCAATCCACGAGGATATATTTCAGAGTCCACTCTCAATGTTGGAAGACTAACGGCACTTGTGCAACGTGAGGACCGAGTCCTCCGCAGTTAGGCTCACGATCTCTCCTATCATGTAGCACACGATGTGCATGCCCTTGTATAGCTCGGGCAGTTATTCTCGGTACTCTGTATATGACCCCTTCGTGGGCAATGGAATGTGATCACGCAGTGTTTCCATAATCCAACTTGGCACCAGAGCAACCCTTCCTACGACCTACCCTCCATGGCCACCGACGACTCTTCCGGTGGCCTCGCGAGCTCCTCCGCTCCGCCTCCCTCTCCGGCACTCCCCTCTTCCGGACTCCCAGCCCCCATAGCTACTGCTCCACCGGCGACTGCTCCTGCCCCCATAGCTACTGCTCCACCAGCCACTGCTCCTGCTGCCATGTCCGTGTTTCCCTTCGTGCTGCCGGCCGCCCACTCTGACGTCGCATCTTCCTCTTCCCCGCCGTCCCCTCCATCCACAGCCTCAACAACATCGGCAACTTCATCACCTTCAAGCTCAACGTCCAGTCCGGTAACTAAAATACTAATTGGATGCTCCGACCAAGCCTTCACGTTAATCCTTATAAAACATCATAAATTATCCGTTAGATATGCAAATTGCACATCTACAACCATTGGATGAAGTGCCTCGAGGAGTCCTTGCCATCACTACTAGAAAAAAGGCTGTTAGTGGCGCACCTATTTTGGCTATTAATGGCGCACGCCTGGTGTGTCACTGTTAATCTACATAACAGTGCCGCACCACCTGCTACGCCATTACTATCCGAGACACTAATGGCGCAGCTAAAGTGCGCCATTACTAAGCCCAGAAGTGCGCCACTGCTGTTACTCCAAAGGACCATGCGTACCTTGTGCTCTAGGTTACTAATGGCGCACTTTTAAATAATGCGCCACTGGTGTTTTTATTTCTGTGCGCCACTAAAGTGCACTATCACTACTAGGGAAAACCCTAGTAGCAGCGCAGGTTTTAGACCTATCAGTAGCGCGGGGTTATGCACTACTGATAAGGCGCTACAGCTAACGAATAGCAGTAGCGTGCCTCCACCCACGCTACTGCTAAATCGACTTGGTAGTAGCGAGTTCCAGGAGGAGCGCTACTGGTAATTAGTAGTAGCCCTTCTCCCTGCCCGCGCTGCTACTATTATTTCGTATTTTATTTCTTTTTTATTTCATGTTGTATTCATACACCTTTACACAAGTTTTCATACAACTGGAATTTAGAAATTGTTTTTACATCATAATGAGTTACTACATCACAGGGTGAAAGAACCGTGTAGACTAGTTTCAAGTGGATGGACATCCACTTGAAACTAATCCCCGGTTCTTTCACCCAATGATATAATAAATATCATCATCATCATATCATTAACAACTTATCATCATAATACATCATTGTCATATAACACCTCCTCAAGATCATCATTTTCATCAATGAGACATCACATAGCAAATTGGTCACTAGTCGTAATCACAAGTACTCCTCACATCATCAACTCTAACACATTGTATCACATAATAAACATATTATACCTCATATGACCTACTACATTCTCTTAGGACCTACTATATTCTCTAAGATAAAATAGCAAAAAACAAGATAGCCCCTGACTCTCGATTATGGAGAATGGAGATTATCCTGTCTCCAATTCTTGCCTTTCGCTTAATGTTACTTCCAAGAACCTCCTTGCAAATGTCCAAACATTTTTTCCATTCTTTGATTAGCATGTGTTCATCGCTTTTAGAAATCCGATATGCACAGGTGAGCTCCTTAGATTCACCTGGCTGTATGTTCATAACTGCAAGGCGACCATTCTGATACATCAGATGAGGCACACAATCCATCGGGATTTTCTGTTGAAAAACATAGTAATAACTTCGTAGTTAGCAATGATGTACTAGTTTTAGAAGTATGCAAAAGATGCATGGATGTCGTAATAGTAAAAAATCTTACCAGGGTATCTCCATTGAAGTTATCGTGGTTCAACGCGTGCACTAGTGGCACGTATTCACCATAATTTGGAGGAGTTCGATAATAGGTATTGTAATTCTCAAAAAAAGTACAATAAGCAATCAGATGACTTTTCTCCTTATAAGTTAATTCGGAGCCATCAGTGTAGTGGGTTTTGTCTACCATCTTCTGCACATGCTTTGAAGATTCAAAATAAGCTGTCAATGGAAATAAGCTGTCAACTATTTTAAATTAAACAATATAAATTAGTTAATAAATATGTTTGAGAAACTCACATTGCGGTAGAATCGGAAGCGTATCAACAAGGACCCAAATGTCCATATTGTCTTGCTCGATGTCAGGATTACCAAGATCCATGGTGACAATCATACCCTCATAAAAACCATACATTTTGCAAAGTGCTTCCCAATTTTGGCAACCAAAATGGATTACGCTCTGAGAATTGTACAGATTTACTTCAAAATCGATATCATGATGGGTTCTTAGGTGTATTTTCTTTGTTTCATAATTTTCATGGTCTTCAAAACCCATCCTCTCCAAGACATAGTGTCTTGCATGGCATGGGATAAGCTAGTCGAATTGTAAAAGATGAAAATTAGACGTTGAAATAGTTGAAGTCATGCTTAATTACGAAAAAAACACTTGTCGTTGTTGCGTACCGTTTCAACACCGAAGGTCTCCTCGAGCTTAATGCTGAAGCGCCGATCTTCATCCAGCTCAACGAACCTGTCGCACATACCTCGATCATCGTGGCACCAGCTGCACTCCCCCGGGAGACTGTCGTCGTCCGAGTACGACATTTCCTACGTTCATAATTCAAAGATTAAACTTGTACATATTCTAGCACAAGTCATGCCAGAATTCACGGAAAAATCCGGCATGACCTTTGCTAAAAAAGGACATATCGAGCGCCTGAAATTTGCCAAAACGGAAATTAATCAACACTCCGGCAAAACATAGGCCACTCGGAGGTGTAACCAAAACATGAAATAATTGCTTAAACTAAAAAATAACAACAAATATGGCATGTTCAACTAGTTCTATTAATTCAACTAGTTCTATTAATTCAACTAGTTCTTACTAAATATAAACTTAGTATAAAAAGAAAAAAAACTAGTTCTTTCTAAAAATGAAGTAGTCCAACTAGTTATTAATTTACTTACTATACTAGTTCAACTAAAACTTAACTAGTTCAACTAAAACTAAAATAGTTCTATTAATTCAACTCGTTCTTACTAAATATAAACTTACTATAAATAGAAAGAAACTAGCACATCTACTACTACTAATTAACATCTAACTACTACATCTACTAGTAATTAACATCTACTACTGCTAATTATACAACTAGTTTACCATCACTACTAGTAATTAATATCCACTACTTCTAAAAATCATTATCTATGAACCCTAAATTAACATCTACTACTACTAAAATCATCTACTAACTAAGCAAAGAGAGAGGGGGTGGGGGAGGGGTCGGGGGCTTACAGAGGGAGAGACGGTGGCGGGGAGGTGCTTGGCGACGAAGGGGCGGCGAGGGCGGGCTCGGGATCGGGAGGCGGCGGTCCTGGGCGGCGGGCTCGGTCGAGGGCGGCGGGCTCGATCGAGGGCGGTGGCGGTGAGGTCGAGGGCGGCGACAGTGTGGTCGAGAGCGGCGGCGGTGAGGTTGAGGGCGGGCGGCGGCGGCGGCGGTGAGGGCAAGCGCGCTCGGGCTCGGGCGGCGGCGACAGGAGTAGGGGAACAGGCCGGGGGGGAGGAGGACTTAGTGAAATTTTGATTGGGGGGGGGGGTGGTTAACTCGAACTAGTAGTAGCGCTCATATGGAAAACGCGCTATAGCTAACTTATCTATAGCGCGTTTTAGGGAAAACCGCTACTGCTAATGGAAGCAGTTATTTCTTTTGTTTATCCCAATATCAGTAATGCTTTGTCCTAAAAAAACGCTATAAGTCTAAGCAATGTAAAAACATCAAAAATATACATTGGTCATCATTGATCTTTTTGTGTATAATCTAAATAGTCAACATGAATCCTCACTGTACCTGTATAGGTCAGGCGAGGATTCATATTGCAACCACAAATCATACACATATAGTTCAATGAAGACCAAGTGCTCGAGATAGGTTGAGAAACAACATATTTAAGGTGGTAAACACCTTGTTCGCTTAGCAGTATGGGACTAAACTTAATTAATTGCGGTGATACTTAGCAGTAGCGAGTTTTGAGGAAAACCGCTGCTACTAAGTTCTTTAGCAGTAGCGCGTCCACGGAAAGGGCGCTACTACGATATCTAGCCTGGAGGCAACACCGTGGCAATTATAGTAGTAGCGCTCTTTTCACCTAGAGCGCTACTGCTAGTCAGTCATTAGTAGCGCTCTTTTCTGAAGCTCGCTATTGCTAATTAGCAGTAGCGCCTGTTTTTAGACCGCGCTGCTGCTAAGATTCTGTGTATAAGGTTTTCCCTAGTAGTGTATGCACTGGTAGAAAAAGGGCCTATAGTCCCGGTTCGTAAGGGCCTTTAGTCCCGGTTCAGGAACCGGGACTAAAGTGTCGGTACTAATACCTCCCCCCTTTAGTCCCGGTTCAATCCAGAACCGGGACTAAAGGCCCTCCACGTGGGCAGTGCGCAGAGCCCAGCCAGGAGACCCTTTGGTCCCGGTTGGTGGCACCAACCGGGACCAATAGGCATCCACGCGTCAGCACTTCTGTGGCTGGGGTTTTTGTTTTTTTTGAAATGGGGGGGGGGTTGGGGTTTTTGGGGGGTTAATTTAGGTGTTTCATATATTGTGTTAGCTAGTTATAATTAATAGAGAGAACTGTCCTCTGTTATGTCTGTGCTTGGTCGACGCTACATACTATACATACGTATATAGAGAGGACTAGACACGCTAGCTAGCTAGTAAGCAAACGAAGGAAACAGAAGATCGTCATGAACATATATGCATATATACAGAGAGAAGTGATATCGACCACCTCTCCTTCTCCGAGAGATTGGTCGAACAACAAGTTCTCGTATATCTATCTGACACTACCGGCTACATATATACAATAATTATCTCTTACAAATATAATCATACGGACTCAGGGTTCGCATAGAATTCTCCGTCTTCAGGGATCACGTGGTCAAGAAAGAATGCCGCCAATTCCTCTTGAATTCCTCGCATGCGAGCTGGTGCTAGGAGTTCATCCCGCTTCCGAAACATCTAATTTAAAGAAGGGGGTCAATACATATATATATATATATATGAATGAATGAAACTCAACACAAATGATGGTAATAAAATAAAATTGTGAATGTTGTTATTTACGTACTGCATATTGTTCGTCAGTGTAGCCCCGCTCACAGGTCGTGTGGCGGATGGACTCGCAAACATAGTAACCACAGAAATCATTCCCTTGTTGCTGCCACAACCACTTTACAAGAAATAGAGGTTAATCAAACTGATAAGCAAGAATGCCAAATGGTATTGATGAAACTAGCGCTTGAATGACTAGTAGATGCGCTTAAAATGCTACTATAGCTAGTACTTACTTTCAGGTGTCTAAATTGCAGCTCCTTCGGCAGTCCCGGAGCTTTTCTGGTGAATTTTCTCCAAACCCTGCCGGACAAAGAAAACAATTACTTGATATATCAGGAAATGAACAAAGTTGCTGATATGGTGGATAATGATCGATTTAATTTACTTCTCGAGTATTTGAGTCATGTCTGCATAGTCCTTGGGATCTTTTCGTCTTGAGTCTAAGACGGTTACTAGTCCCTGCTCAAGCTTAATATGTAGGAGAATATAGTGGAAACTGCACACGCATGCATAACTCATCAATTACATTACTATAACCTTGACTAATATATAAGGGAAACCGAATACGCACAAGACAGTAACACTCACTTGAAGTTGTAAGGAAAGAGTATTATATCTTTGTTTTGATTTATTATCAACGATTCAAGCATGCTGGCCTCGGTTTCTGCGGCATGAAATTTAACCTGAGTTGCATCTATGAGATATGTGTTAATGAACCCAATATCACCGACTTGTCTTTTCTTCAATTCGATGATCTTCAATCTGCATAATATAGTGAGGATGATTATAAATACATGCAATGAAAGAGCTAAGCTATATAGAGAAACTTAATGACAGAAGTAGTAGTACTTACAGACAGTAGCAGGTGACAGTTGCTTTATCGAGGGCCAATTGATTGAAGAACTGATAGAACTCCTCAAATGGAACAGGTAACAGATCAATTCCAACGAGGTCATGCTCCGGTTTAACTCTCGCATACAAAGTACTCCTCCCCCCAGAGTCTCTGCAGATTTTCAAGTACCAATCATGCAATCTTCGCATCATCGTTGATAGAGATCTTTCATCTTTGACGAGAGGCTTCCCGTACTCGTATCTTTGTATCTGCACGTCCATGGGTTCATAATGTACTTCGTCGGGCAGGTAATCTGCAAGATTGCTATAACCGGGCACCATCCTCGGATCATTATCGACGTTGTGGCTAGGCACCTTGAGCGGGGGGCACGATTGCTTCGCTTGTTCGCCGAGCTGGGCAATTTGTTTCCCAGCTCGTCGTTGTTTCAGCCTTTGATCACTGACAGTACTTCCCGACCGCTCCGCTTCGGCAAATTCCTTTCCAATAATGCGGTCATAGTTTCCTTTCGGCGAATCAGACTTCGGTGGTTTTGCCAGGGCAGCCAGAGTGCGCTTCACTTTCACCCGATCTACCTTCTCCTCCGGAGGTGGATGTTTCTTTGCTTTCACCCCTTCAAAGAATTTCTTCACTTCTTCTCGCGCGATCTCGGCGTTCTCCTCCTGGGTCCTCTCGTATGGTAACTTCTCTGGAGTCTTCAGAGAAGGACCGAATCTGTATGTCCTCCCGCCTCTGGTTGTACTGCTAGACGCCGACCGAGCAGACGTAGCGGTTGTCTTCTTTACTTGCTTAAGCGGCGGAGGAGAAGGACTACGACGCGCCGGAGCAGCTGGAGCGGCGGCAGGTCTCTTCCGCCCTTGCTGACGAGGCGGAGAAGGAGGAGGCTGGCTGCTCGGGCGCGTCGGCGCAGGCGGAGAAGGAGGCGGAGTGCCGCCACGCGCCGGAGAAGGAGCCGGCCGACGGCCCTGATCATCACTCGCCGGAGGAGGAGGAGGCGGTGGAGGCGGAGTGCCCTGACTCGCCGGAGGAGGAGGAGGAGGCGGTGGCGTCTAGTTCGGAAGGTTGATGAGCTCCTTCCGCCATAGGCATGGAGTCTTCAGAGCAGACCCCAGCCGAGTCTCCCCTTCACCGGTAGGGTGGTCAAGCTGGAGTTCCTCAAATCCCTCAGTTATCTCATCCACCATCACCCTAGCATATCCTTCTGGAATCGGCCGGCAGTGAAAAGTTGCGCCGGGTTCAGTAGGAAAAACAGAGCCAACAGCCGCCTTGACCTTCAAATTCATCCATTGCGTCATAAGGTGGCAATTTTGAGACTCCGTGATAGCATCCACGGGATAGCTGGCAGGAGCCGTCAAGGCATGCTCCGGCTGAAGCAGCTCGGTGGAAGCCACGCTGCTTCTGCGCTGAGATGGCGGGGTAGCTTCGGGGGAGGCTTCGGCAGTACGTTTGCTGCGATTTGCTTCTCGTTCCTCTATCGCGTCCACCCTTGCTTTCAGCGCCTGCATTTGGGTCTGCTGCACTTTTTTCCTCCTCTCATGGGATTTGTAACCGCCTGCGTCCGGAAACCCAACCTTCCACGGAACGGAGCCTGGCGTGCCTCGTGTCCGTCCAGGGTGCTCAGGATTCCCGAGGGCCATTGTGAGCTCGTTGTTCTCTCTGTCTGGAAAGAACGTCCCTTCATGCGCTGCTTCGATATACTGCTTAAGCTTACTGACTGGTATGTCCATTTGATCGTTCGTCCAAATGCACTTCCCTGTTTCAGGGTCCAGGGTTCCGCCAGCCCCGAAGAACCAAGTCCAGCAACGGTCTGGCCAGTTATTTGTCTCTGGTTCGATCCCTTTATGAACCAGATCATTCTCACTCTTGGACCACTTAGGCCGGGCTACGAGGTAGCCACCTGACCCCGTGCGATGGTGAAGCTTCTTCTTCGCAGCATTTTGCTTGTTTGTCGCCGACATCTTCTTACTCTTTTCTGATGTCTTGTGGGCCACAAATGCGGGCCAGTGATCTCTGATCTTCTCATATCTGCCCTTGAATTCTGGTGTCTTGTTATTTTCGACAAACTTATTCAGCTCTTTCTTCCACCTCCTGAATAGTTCTGCCATCCTCTTCAGAGCAAAAGACTTGATTAATTTCTCTTTAACTGGGTTCTCTGGATTATCCTCAGGCGGTAGGGTGAAATTTGACTTCAGCTCAGTCCAAAGATCATTTTTCTGCATATCATTGACATAAGACACCTCAGGGTCTTCTGTAGCTGGCTTAAACCATTGCTGGATGCTTATCGGGATCTTGTCCCTAACCAGAACCCCACACTGAGCAACAAATGCGCTCTTTGTCCGGAGGGGTTCAATAGGTTGGCCGTCGGGCGCAATTGCTATGATCTCAAACTTTTCATCCGCGCTCAACTTTTTCTTCGGGCCTCGTCTCTTTGCCGAAGTTGTGCTCGATTCGGAGGGCTAGAAAAAAGAACAAAGACTTAATTAATATGTGTACATACCAAAACAATGAATGCATCAATCAGCTAGTCAGCATAGGCTTAACTAATATATATACCTGGCCAGACTCGGTTCGGTCACCGGAGCCGTCATCACGGTCTCCTTCTTGCACCGGCATTGGGTCACCGGAGCCGTCCTCATGTTCTTCTTCTTGCACCGGCGTTAGGTCACCGTAGCCAGCTTGTTCACCCTCTCTTTCCAGACCATCGGTTTCGTTGAGAAACAACGAGATGGCATCACTTCCTTCTGCGATTATGTCCCTCAACAACGCTTCTTTTGTTGCTTCGTCTAGGGCGGTGTCCATAGTTTCTACAAATATTTACAACATGGCAATTATTATTCAAACATGACAGATGGATATATTAGTGCCAAACGTAGAACTAGCTACCTAATCATAGTAAGCTATCGGGAGGGGGTATATATCGACAACGACGACACTACATCATGTTCGAGAGGATCGCCGAGGGGTCGGGAGGTTGCCTACTGTCAAAGGATTCAACAAAACCATGTCTTCATCATTAGGCGAAAGTAACATGTGCATGATGGTACGAAGCTCTTCAAAGTTGTTCTGGAACGGAGTCCCAGATAGGATAATTCGCTTTTTGGTACAAAGTTCAGCAAGAGCCTTCCGAATATCGCTATTTGGAAGGCCTTTGCTGAATTCGTACCAAAAAGCGGATTATTCTATCCGGGACTCCATTCCAGAATAACTTTGCAGAACTTCGTACCAACATGCCCTGGTTACTTCCGGCTAATGATGAAGGCATGGATTTCTTCAATACTTTGACACTAGGAAACCTCTCTCTACTTCCGGCTAAGAAGAAGAAGAAGAAGAAGAAGAAGAAGAAGAAAAGAAGAAAAAAAAGAGGAGAAGAAGAAAGGAATAGTGGAGAAGAAGAGAAAATAGAATATATATTCTATTTTCTCTTCTTCTCCACTATTCCTTTCTTCTTCTCCTCTTCTTTTTCTTCTTTTTTCTTCTTCTTATTTATTTCTCCTCTTCTTTTCGGTAGAGGAAACCCTAAATAGCTAGCAAGTATCGTGGGTGTGAGATACATGTGGCCTTCGGTGTCGGACACTTGTGGGATGTGGGTGTAGTGTCCGACACTGACGGTACATGTATCTCACACCGACGATACTTTCTATTTAGGGTTTCTCCTCTACCGCTCCTCGACCTCTCGACGACCCTCGTTCCCGATAAAATAAAGAGGAAGAAGAAGAAGAAAAAAGAATAGAAGAAAGAATAGAGGAGAAGACTTTCTCTTCTTCCTCTCCTCTTCTTCTCCCTCTTCTTCCCCTTCTTCCTCGCCTCTCTCATGAATGTCCGGCATTCTCGACCCCCCCCCCACGTGTCGAAGAAAAAAAAAGAAAAAAAAGAGGAGAAGAAGAAAGGAATAGAGGAGAAAAGAGAAAATAGAATATATATTCTATTTTTCTCTTCTTCTCCTCTATTCATTTCTTCTTCTCCTCTTCTTTTTCTTCTTTTTTCTTCTTCTTATTTATTTCTCCTCTTCTTCCTCTCCCCTCTTCTTCTCCTTTCTTCCTCTTCTTATTTCCTTTTTCCTCTCATTCTTTTTCTTCTTCTTCCTTCTTAAAAATACAAGAAGTAGTATTGCCTAATTCATTGTTCATATGAATATACAAACATTTTCATATTTACAATAATTAATATCACCAAAAAAATCTATGAACAGAAAAAAAAATCCTATTTTTTCTAAAAAACAATCTTATAGCCACATATACATTATAGCCACATACACATATTTTTTCTATGAACAGAAAAACAATCCTATTTTAGCCACCAAAAAAATATCACCAAAAACAATCCTATTTTAGCCACCAATCCTATTTACAATAATTAATATCACCAAAAAAATCCTATGAACAGAAAATCAATCCTATTTTTTCTAAAAAACAATAATTAATACAAACATTTGCCTAATTCATTGTTCACATACACATATACATTATAGCCACATACACATATACATCACATATGAACAAAAAAATTAAAGTAATAAAAATAAAAAAACAGAGCCGGGCGGCGGCTCACAGCGCGGGGGCAGGCGAGGGCGCCGGCGCGCGGGGGCGGGACGGGGCTGGGGCTGGGCGACGGCGAGCACGGGGCGGCGACGGCGAGCCCGTAGTAGGGTAGCTCGAGGCGACGGCGGGGGCGGCGAGGGCGCCGGCGCGCGGGGGCGGGACGGGGCAGGGGCAGGGCGACGGCGAGCACGGGGCAGGGCGCGGGGAGACGGCGAGCACGGGCAGCCTGACGGCGTCGTCGGGGCGAGCTCGGGAAGCCTGGCGGCGTCGTCGGAGCGGGGAACTGGTGATGAAATCTGAAAAAACGCTAAGTCTTTGCTTATATAAAAAAGGCATTGGTCCCGGCTCATGGCACCAACCGGGACCAATGCCACCCTTTAGTCCCGGTTGCAGCCACGAACCGGGACCAATGGCCCCTTTTCAGCAGCCCAAAGGGCGGGAAGCGAAGCCCATTGGTCCCGGTTGGTGGCACCAACCGGGACTAAAGGGGGGCAATGGTCACGGCTGGTGCCACCAACCGGGACCAATGCCCCCTTTAGTCCCGGTTGGTGCCACCAACCGGGACCAATGCCCTTGTGTTGCCCGCGCCCATAAGTTTAGTCCCACATCGCTAGTTGACAGCGGCCGGCACTGGTTTATAAGCTCTGCTGCCTCCACCCTCTCGAACTCCTCTGAATAGCAGGTCTATGGGCCTAATTTGACACTGCTTTGCCTGTGGGCCTATTGGGCCTTCTGCGGGCCTGAATCCTGGCCCATGTAGGGTTTCTAGTCGTATTCAGGCCGTGGAGGCCCAGTAGGTGGCATTTTTTTTTGGTTTTCTCTTTTTTATTTCTATATTTTTTTGGTTTTTTATTTTTTTATTTCTACTTAAAACTAAATACTTATAGTTTTTTAGTGATTTCTTTTTGCTTTTAGGTCACAAAAATTATAAATTTTCTGTTAGTGCCATTAGTTTTAAATTTTAAATAGTTTAAATTTGAATTTTTAAAAATTTGTGTGAATCACTAGTTTATGAATAACTTTACTATAAAATTAGAATTTTTTTTCTATTTATTTTTTATTTCTACTTAAAACTAAATACTTACAGTTTTTTAGTGATTTCTTTTTGCTTTTAGGTCACAAAAATTATAAACTTTCTGTTAGTGCCATTAGTTTTTAAATTTTAAATAGTTTAAATTTGAATTTTTAAAAATTTGTGTGAATCACTAGTTTATGAATAACTTTACTATAAAATTAGAATTTTTTTCTTCTTTGCTATTTATTTTTATGAATCACTAGTTTGTGAATCACTAGTTTATTTCTATTTAAAATTAGAATAACTTCACTATTGATTTTAGGTCACACAAATTATATTCTTTTTGCTATTGAAGAATATTATAGTTTTATTTTAGTTGATCATAACATAATATTTTAATTGATTGTTTTTATTTTCATAAAAGTTTTGTAGTTCATTTTGTTTGCTATTAATTCATTCTTTGAGCTAAATGACTCTGAAATTGGAAAGCATTTCAAAATGAACTCTGAAAAGGTTGAAAGTTGGCATGGTATCATCATTTCACCCACATAGCATGTTCCAAAAAGTAGAGAGGGTTACGACAAAAACTTGATGCACTTCGTGTACAAAATGGACAATCACTTTCGAAGTATCAAAGTTTCGAACCATAAGACATGAAAGCATTTCAAATGAACTCTGAAAAAGTTGAAAGTTGGGATGGTATCATAATTTCACCCACATAGCATTTGCTTATTGCGGGAGAAAGTCTTCACTTTTTCTTCGCTTGTCTCATTTGCTTATTGCGCCGTAACCATGGATAATCTTCATTCTTTATCAGGATGCTTGGATCAGCCTTGACATTGAAGGGAGGAATTTCATGAAACTTTTCATAATCTTCAGACATGTCTGTCTTGCCGTCCACTCCCAGGATGTCCCTTTTTCCTGAAAGAACTATGTGGCGCTTTGGCTCATCGTATGATGTATTCGCTTCCTTATCTTTTCTTTTTCTCGGTTTGGTAGACATGTCCTTCACATAGATAACCTGTGCCACATCATTGGCTAGGACGAACGGTTTGTCAGTGTACCCAAGATTTTTCAGATCCACTGTTGTCATTCCGTACTGTGGGTCTACCTGTACCCCGCCGCCTAACAGATTGACCCATTTGCACTTAAACAAAGGGACCTTAAAATCAGGTCCGTAGTCAAGTTCCCATATGTCCACTATGTAACCATAATATGTGCCCTTTCCGCTCTCGGTTGCTGCATCAAAGCGGACACCGCTGTTTTGGTTGGTGCTCTTTTGATCTTGGGCGATCGTGTAAAATGTATTCCCATTTATCTCGTATCCTTTGTAAGTCAATACAGTCAAAGATGGTCCCCTGGACAACAAGTACAACTCATCACAAACAGTGTTGTCACCTCTGAGACGTGTTTCCAACCAACTGCTGAAAGTCCTGATGTGTTCACATGTAATCCAGTCGTCGCACTGCTCCGGGTGTTTGGAGCGCAGACTATTCTTGTGTTCATCGACATACGGGGTCACCAAGGTAGAGTTTTGTAGAACTGTGTAGTGTGCTTGAGACCAAGAATATCCGTCCCTGCATATTATTGAGTCTCTTCCCAGAGTGCCTTTTCCAGTCAGTCTCCCCTCATACCGCGATTTAGGGAGACCTATCTTGTTAAGGCCAGGAATGAAGTCAACACAAAACCCGATAACATCCTCTGTTTGATGGCCCATGGAGATGCTTCCTTCTGGCCTAGTGCGGTTACGGACATATTTCTTTAGGCCTCCCATGAACCTCTCAAAAGGGAACATATTGTGTAGAAATACGGGCCCCAGGATGACAATCTCGTCGACTAGATGAACTAGGACGTGCGTCATGATATTGAAGAAGGATGGTGGGAACACCAGCTCGAAACTGACAAGACATTGCGCCACATCACTCCTTAGCCTTGGTACGATTTCTGGATCGATCACCTTCTGAGAGATTGCATTGAGGAATGCACATAGCTTCACAATGGCTAATCGAACGTTTTCCGGTAGAAGCCCCCTCAATGCAACCAGAAGCAGTTGTGTCATAATCACGTGGCAGTCATGAGACTTTAGGTTCTGAAACTTTTTCTCTGGCATATTTATTATTCCCTTTATATTCGACGAGAAGCCAGTCGTGACCTTCATACTGAGCAGGCATTCAAAGAAGATTTCTTTCTCTTCTTTCGTAAGAGCGTAGCTGGCAGGACCTTTATACTGCTTCGGAGGCATGCCGCCTTTTTCGTGCAAACGTTGCAGGTCCTCTCGTGCCTCGGGTGTATCTTTTGTCTTCCCATACACGCCCAAGAAGCCTAGCAGGTTCACGCAAAGGTTCTTCGTCACGTGCATCACGTCGATTGAGGAGCGGACCTCTAGGTCTTTCCAGTAGGGTAGGTCCCAAAATATAGATTTCTTCTTCCACATGGGTGCGTGTCCCTCAGCGTCATTCGGAACAGCTAGTCCACCGGGACCCTTTCCAAAGATTACGTAGTGTAAATCATTGACCATAGCAAGCACGTGAACACCGGTGCGCATGGCGGGCTTCTTCCGGTGATCTGCCTCGCCTTTGAAATGCTTGCCTTTCTTTCGACATTGATGGTTGGTCGGAAGAAATCGACGATGGCCTAGGTACACATTCTTCCTGCATTTGTCCAGGTATATACTTTCAGTGTCATCTAAACAGTGCGTGCATGCGTGGTATCTTTTGTTTGTCTGTCCTGAAAGGTTACTGAGAGCGGGCCAATCGTTGATGGTCACGAACAGCAACGCCTTAAGGTTAAATTCCTCATGTCTATGCTCATCCCACGTACGTACACCGTTTCCATTCCACAGCTGTAAAAGTTCTTCAACTAATGGCCTTAGGTACACATCAATTTCGTTGCCGGGTTGCTTAGGGCCTTGGATGAGAACTGGCATCATAATGAACTTCCGCTTCATGCACATCCAAGGAGGAAGGTTATACATACATAGAGTCACGGGCCAGGTGCTGTGATTGCTGCTCTGCTCCCCGAAAGGATTAATGCCATCCGCGCTTAAAGCAAACCATACATTCCTTGGGTCCTTTGCAAACTTATCCCAGTACTTTCTCTCGATTTTTCTCCACTGCGACCCGTCAGCGGGTGCTCTCAACTTCCCATCTTTCTTTTGGTTCTCACTGTGACATCGCATCAACTTGGCATGCTCTTCGTTTCTGAACAGACGTTTCAACCGTGGTATTATAGGAGCATACCACATCACCTTCGCAGGAACCCTCTTCCTAAGGGGTTCGCCGTCAACATCACCAGGGTCATCTCGTCTGATCTTATACCGCAACGCACCGCATACCGGGCATGCGTTCAGATCCTTGTATGCCCCGCGGTAGAGGATGCAGTCATTAGGGCATGCATGTATCTTCTCCACCTCCAATCCTAGAGGGCATACGACCTTCTTTGCTGCGTATGTACTGTCGGGCAATTCTTTATCGTTTGGAAGCTTCTTCTTCAATATTTTCAGTAGCTTCTCAAATCCTTTGTCAGCCACAGCATTCTCTGCCTTCCACTGCAGCAATTCCAGTACGGTACCGAGCTTTGTGTTGCCATCTTCGCAATTGGGGTATAACTCTTTTTTGTGATCCTCTAACATGCGATCGAACTTCAGCTTCTCCTTTTGACTAATGCATTGCGTCCGTGCATCGACAATGACCCGGCAGAGATCATCATCATCGGGCACATCGTCTGGTTCCTCTTGATCTTCAGCAGCTTCACCCGTGGCAGCATCATTGGGCACATCGTCTGGTTCCTCTTGATCTTCACCAGCTCCCCCCGTTGCAGCATCACCGTATTCAGGGGGCACATAGTTGTCATCGTACTCTTCTTCTTCGCCGTCTTCCATCATAACCCCTATTTCTCCGTGCCTCGTCCAAACATTATAGTGTGGCATGAAACCCTTGTAAAGCAGGTGGGAGTGAAGGATTTTCCGGTTAGAGTAAGACCTCGTATTCCCACATTCAGTGCATGGACAACACATAAAACCATTCTGCTTGTTTGCCTCAGCCGCATCGAGAAACTCATGCACGCCCTTAATGTACTCGCGGGTGTGTCTGTCACCGTACATCCATTGCCGGTTCATCTGCGTGCATTATACATAATTAAGTGTCCAAATTAATAGAAGTTCATCATCACATTAAAACCAAAGTGCATACATAGTTCTCATCTAACAACATATAGCTCTCTATGTAAAACATTTCAATGCGAAAACAAATGCGATCATAATCGCAACCAAGGTAACAATTGATCCAACGGCATAATGATACCAAGCCTCGGTATGAATGGCATATTTTCTAATCTTTCTAATCTTCAAGCGCATTGCATCCATCTTGATCTTGTGATCATCGACGACATCCGCAACATGCAACTCCAATATCATCTTCTCCTCCTCAATTTTTTTTATTTTTTCCTTCAACAAATTGTTTTCTTCTTCAACTAAATTTAACCTCTCGACAATAGGGTCGGTTGGCATTTCCGATTCACATACATCCTAGATAAATAAAATCTATGTCACGTTGGTCGGCATAATTTTCATAAACAATAAATGAACCAATAGTTATGAAGATAATATACATACCAAATCCGAATCATAGACAGGACGAGGGCCGACGGGGCGGATACCAAAACCATCGCACTATATAAGATGCAATAATAAATGTAAGAAAATGATACAAGTATCTATCTAAACAGACAAGTAAGAATATTTTTCCTTTCAGAAAGAAGATAAGAACAAGAGGCTCACCACGGTGGTGTCGGTGATGAGATCAGCGCGGGTGATCGACGGCGGTGAAGACGGGGACGGGGCGTGACGGACCGCTAAATCTAGACAAATCTGGAGGAAAATGGAGCTTGGAGGTCGAGCTTCGAGAGGAGAAAGTTTAAGTAGTGTGGCTCGGGCATTCCATCGAACACCTCATGTGCATAGGAGGTGAGCTAGAGCACCACAAACCCCTCCCCTCGCCGGCCAGAGAAAAATAGAGCACGGGAGTGCTCTGCTCGCGGGCGAGGGTATATATAGGCACCTCATTGGTCCCGGTTTGTGGCAAGAACCGGGACTAAAAGGGAGCCTTTGGTCCCGGTTCAGGCCACCAACCGGGACCAATAGTGGTGGGCCAGGAGCGAGGCCCATTGGTCCCGGTTCGTCCCACCAACCGGGACCAAAAGGTCCAGACTAACCGGGACCAATGGCCCACGTGGCCCGGCCGGCCCCCTGGGCTCACGAATCGGGACCAATGCCCACATTAGTCCCGGTTCTACACTGAACCGGGACTAATGGGCTGAGCCGGCCTGGACCATAGCCCTGTTTTCTACTAGTGATGGTGCGCCACTACTATGAATATTATGAATTTTTTTGCTTTTCTGATATTTGCACATGTTACAAAATACATTACAGCATAGAATATAAACCGCACAACATATAAACAGCAGATTTATCGAATACAATAGAAGATTAGTCTCCGAATACAATTCATCATATTAGTCTTCGAATTCAAAATACCGAACAAAGTTAGAACATTACAAGTCCCGAGACCGCGAGTAGCGAGTTTGTCTTCACATTACAAGACGATATCTAAACTACCATCACATAGAAGAGGGTTGCGGTCACGATGAGCATCATCGCGATGAAGCTGATCTTCATCCGGTTCCTCCTCCGCTCCCTCCTCTCTCCCGCTAGATAGCGCGCGTATCTATCTTCCACCTCCGCCGTAGTGGTGTACCCTTTGTAACTGTTACCGCTGAAACGGTGAACCTGTCTCCGACACTCTTCCCAGTCGTCGTAGACTCCAGGAAACTCACCCTTGTACATGACATACGACCGCATCTCTATGCACTAGACAAACAAAACGTTGGTAGCAATTCACAGACAATATATAAGCAATATATAAGTATGCAACAAAAGGATCGAAAGAGAAAAGCAACACATTAATAGCACGATTCATGGTCCTACTAATAAATAGCATCGATTACATATAAGTTGAACGACTGTCCAAACTAAAGAGACATACAAGTTCATTAAAGTTTAATTACAACATGAGCTAATCGATATTTCAGAACTACATGGCATCAATACTTTCGACTCGACTCAGGGACCAGAGCGTGGATGAAGCCGCCGTCTTTCGTGATGGTCATGAATGTGCGGTCGTTGACAGCCTGCA
The DNA here is from genome assembly GCF_056163025.1 of Triticum urartu. Classification (NCBI taxonomy): domain Eukaryota; kingdom Viridiplantae; phylum Streptophyta; class Magnoliopsida; order Poales; family Poaceae; genus Triticum; species Triticum urartu. The sequence goes on along the minus strand of NC_141878.1, from coordinate 13,835,275 downwards.
TTTGTAGCGTTGTTCCTATTTCACCGTTGGATGGTTGATATTTGAGGTAGAACTGCCCCGAGGTACGAAGGACATCTTGATAGATTATTTCTGCAAACTCCGACTGGATGCGAAAGAATTCTTGTCTGATGCCCTCGTCTTGGATTGCCGACAAGCGTGCGGCCCATTCTTTGAGATTATTTGGTAGCATAAGGTGATTATGGTCCCGTATGATCGCCCTCATGTGATGGAGGGCGTAGTAGGCATCCTTCTGACTGCCAGGCGGCTGCTTGACGCAGGGGAACGTCGTTACGTGGGTGAACACGTGCTTGCCGTACCTACAAATTAGCCTCCTGAAGGTGCCTCCAGATTTGGCGTAGCCGGGGAGAGCATCATCAAGAACTTTCTTGATATTTGTGTAGTCTTTGTTCGACTGACGGTCAGAGTCGAAATACGTGGCCATGAGATATTTCGGGCTTAAGAGGATGAGTGTATAATGTGTGTCACTGCACAAAACACGAAATGTTATAAAAAAAGAACAATCGGAATGTAAGAAATCATATGTTACGGGGCGGTCAGGGGATGACTTACTCGGAAAAGTAAGGCACGAGGAAGTTATCCTTATCTGGGTTCGCCAGAATGACACCTTCTCAAGGCTGTTGTCCAAGCCATACCCACCTATGTAATGCCAGTCTTTAAAGTCCCTAAGAACATCTGTAAAGAAATCATTGACGCGATGGCGCATTTCTGATGGGGAGACGAGGAGAACCAGAGGAGGATGCATTGGATGACATGGTGAAAAATGTGTGTACCTAAAAAGCAAGGGGGAATGGGATTTTGTCATATTCACTATTTCAAATTGGCTTTGCTTGCCAAGCAGGCATGGCGTATTATTCATAACCCGGGGTCCTTGTGTGCTACTATTCTAAGGGCTAAATACTATTCTGATGGCGGTTTGTTGAATACCAAACTAAAGAGAGGATCTTCATTTACCTGGCAAAGTATAATGACATGTACGGACTCTCTAAAACGTGGCTACATTTGGCAAGTGGGGAAGGGTCAAAATAATAATATTTGGGAATATGCCTCGATCCCCAATTGTGACACAAGGAAAATTGTGACGCCCAAGGGGCGACATTGGTTATCGAAGGTGGGTGACCTGATTGATCCTGCTACGAATAGTTGGGATGCAGATATCATTAGACAAATGATGTTGCCCATTGATGTACAACATATTCTTTCAATTCCACTTTCATAATATGATATGCCAGATTTTATTGCTTGGCGCTATACAAAAAACAACATGTTCTCGGTTCGGTCTTCCTACTCTAGGGAGTGGGAATATCAGTATGGAGATAAATTAAGACATTCTAATGGGATGGGGCGAACCAAAGAAAACCCAATTTGGAGCAAGATATGAAAGTTATCTTGCCCGGCAAAAGTCAATTTTTTTATATGGCATACATTGCATGGTATACTTCCATGCCAGGTTACGCTTGAAAATAGACATATGAAGATCTCGCCCATTTGTCCTACTTTCTCGAAGGGTCTAGAAGATTCAAAGCACATGCTTTTCCTCTGTAGAAAAGCCAAGGAGGTGTGGAAAAGGCTTGGGATGGATGATATTATTGATAAAGCCTGTGAGGTCGGTCGTGCGGAACAAACGGTGTTGGAATATTTACTACTTCTACCAGACCAAGAACTGTTCATTTTGGGCCAACAAAATGTGCGCAAAATGATTACTAACAGCATGGTATCTATGGTGGGAAAGACAAATATTGCTGCATAAGGAGACAACGCAGAATGCACATCAGATCTCTATGGGGATTCTTGCTCTTACATCAAATTTCGTTAATGCATCATCCCCAGGGCTTTTCTGAAAAAAAGGGGTCGGTCCTGCCCTCCCAGGGGATTTGTAAAACATAATGTTCACACTTCTTTTGACCACGATCTCTTGAAGGGCACAATGGGAACGGTCCTGAGAAATGACAAAGGTAGGTATATCGCTTGAGGGAACGAAAAAATTGACTATTCCGCGCATGTTTTGATAGCAGAATCTTCAACTCTCAAATTTCGTCTAACACTGGCGCATAGGGCGGGATGTAATCGCCTTACTATTAACATGGACAATCTAAAGGTGATTGAAACCATGCAGGATGAAGGACGACCGTCGGGTGCGACGGCGGCAATCTTCGATGATTGTTTTCGTCATGCCTATGATTTCATTAGTACAAGATTCGTATATTGCAATAGAGAAGCAAATAAACTAGCTTATGAGCTCGCTAGATTAGCTAGATTTTTTTTCACTTGGGATTCGTTTGAGGAGTCTTTAAATGAAATTGTAATGATTCTCACAGAAGATGTACTGGTTATTTCCAATGAATAAAGGTTCCGTTTAATTTATTTTTTTTAAAAAAGAACCATCTAGCAGAAATTAAGGAAACGTGTAGAGAATTTGTCCCATGCATCAGCAATGAGGAACTAAAAGTCTGGAGGCAGAAACCACATGCAACCATTATTGTTGTCTTCATGGCGGTAATGGTACACCCGTGACATGATCCTCCCCATCCGATGCATATTGTACCCGTTGTCCAAGAAGTACACGGCGCAACTACCAAGATCCAGACGCTTCATGCAGCGCTCGCCTTCCAAGTGTACTGAATGTCGCTTTGGGTAGTAGATGTAGTTTCTGTCCACCCCACCGCGCTGGCAGCCAACGTGAACCGCCTTAGAGCACGCGGGGCTCAGAAACAGGGCCTGCTCGCCCAAGCTCCTCACCTGCACCCACTTGTGTTGGTACGGCGCCCTCTCGTCACGTTCGGCAAGCTCATACACTCTGAAGTATGAGTGGAGGTCGCGCCACTCGCAGAACTCCACTGCGATCGCCACCTTGCCGCGCAGCTCGAATATGTGTTTGGCCTCGCACCATGACGGTTGCTCGTGCTGGATGCTCGCCTCGATGTCGGACATGATGTGGACCTTGGCGATCGTCGGTGTGCCTCCGTCTTGATTCACGACGACCTCGTACATTAACAGTTCGTTCTTGTGAGAGAGGCCATAGAGCTCACCGTTGAAGAAGGCGATGTCCACGAGCTCCCCGTATGCATGAGTGTCGCATCCATGCATGGTCCACCGTGTCGCTTCCGTGCAGCGAACCCTGCAGAGCGCGAGATTGCACCGTGCGGTGATCGTGGCGAGCATGCAGTCGCTCGACGAAGGGTCACCAGAGAAAACGACCTTCTTGATGGGACTGAAACTCGCATCGAATTCGTGTGGCCACGCGCACTCGTCCGTGCTATGCTTAACGGAGAGCGCCACCTGGATGCCGGAGAAGGGGTTCATGATCAGGAGCTGCTGCCCGTGGTCGCCGGACGAGCACGTGGCGGCTATCCAGCCGCCGTCATGGGACCCAACAAGGCGCGTGCCGGGTGACACGGCCGACGGGAGCGGGACTCGCACGGCCCTGCTGTCCTCGGGGCTGTACGCCCGTGCGACCTCATGGTCGCTGGCGGACGGCGAGGGGAGCGTCAGCAGCAGCGGGAGAGCGGGCAGCGGCGGGTGCCATGAAGCGACGGTGCACCATGACGTGCAGACGGCGGCGAAGCGCGAGCGGTCGTGCGCCGAGGAGGAGCAGCGGTAGACGGCCGCCAGGAGGTCGCCGGAAAGCTCCGACCACGGCCGCTCGACGCCCTTGCCGGCTGCCATCGATTGGTTCGTCGTGATGGTTTGTTATTGTCGTCGGCGCCTTGGCTGCCCCGTCGGAACCGCTATATATAGATACGGCCGGCGCGCGAGGTCATGACCGGACTAGATTTAGGTTAGACACACGATCGGATTTGTTTGAGAGGCCGCCACGTACTCTTTTTGAACTCAGGCCACTATGTACTACTCCTACTTTGTTCGACATCTGTTTGTAACGCTCGTCCTGATCGATCAGCGAGCATCAACATCCGAGCTCGCGAACCCCCAATGATTGTAACGCTCATCCTGAACCGAGTCTATCCGGCGCAAATCCATATGCCCGACCGAAGTTGGAGCTTGTCCGGCGCGAATTCATTGTGTCGGCGCAACCGACGATCCGATCCACCGGTGCTGGTCAATCGATGCATGCAGCCATTTTTATTTATTATTCCACCAAGGTCTAACAAGAACATACATCAACCCATCCGAAGGCACAACTCACATCTACAAAACTCGATAATATGAAGTGCTCTCACTCCTCATATTTAAATCGGTGTCGTCGCTGATCCATCCACATAACATATCAGAACGACCAGCCAGTGCAACAGACCTAAAGCGTACACCACATCCACACATATTAGACGCCGCCATCATCATCGGACCGGTGACCCATCTTCAGGAGAGATACCATCATCTTTGCCAGTCCGTCCATCCGTCGACGCCACCACAGCGCCCAACGAGGCCACCGCCCTACGCTCGTCCATCCTGACGCAAAGATTCTGGAAGATCTGTCGTGCGTAGCACCTGCTGACCAGGCATGGGACAGCATAGCACCTATCGGCTAGGCATGACTTGACATCTCCACCGAAGCTCTGTGCATGACGAAGCCGCTCTACTGTTGGCGCCGCCTCGATGCGCAGCGCCGCTTCTTCTTCCTTGTGCTACCTCGCACAACTCTCTTCTCTCATGGTTTCTCTCAAGAACACAAGAACCCGCACACACGCACACAACCAAGAAACATGACCAGTGGCTTTGCCCAGAACACTTCCTTGGTCACACGTGAGACTACATTGTTTTTCTGCCCTCTGGGCCTCATTCATCAATGCAACATATATATACACAAAGGTTAGGCACTCATGCCATGCAGCCCACGGCTCTACCTAGACACACTACTCCACTAAACTCTCCATGCACTAACCACTAGCTAACACACCGGCCTCTAACTTGACTCGGCTGCTCATTCAACATGCACGGCTCAATTAACTAGCCCACTAACCAACTAACTCCATGGACTACATGCATGCCCGCGTACACCGCTCGAGTAGCTCCTTCTCAGCAGCGCACGCCGCGCTCATACGCGGACAACGCGGCCGGCGTCCAACAGATCACCAACGGCCTCTGACTCAACCTTCACCTACACGACGGACACGAGCATGAGCCTGGCTCACGCGCCATCGCGACACACATATGGCATGGCTTGCCGCTAACATCTACTTTCCGCTTCTGTCTTCCAGTGCTGCTCCACAAACGTTGCTCCCAAGAGAGAAACGACACCGCAGTAGCGCCATCGTCCAATCTGGAAGATCAGATCCTAATATTTCCCCGGAGCAGAACGAGTGGGTGACAGTCGTTGCACGATGATGCCTTCATCGAGGTAACGACAGATAACACCGCCATCGCCTGCCATCGGTTCAGTTTTCACCGGCAACTATGCCTTGCCGACTCGCAGTCGAAACTAGATGACGGATCTCGAGATCTGATCATCCAGTCTCAGGCCGACCACCTCCGACCGAGGATATGGCCACCACCGCCTGCTGCACCTGCCAGATCAGATCTGACCAGAGATGCCGCGAAGCAGCCCAGCAGGCCCTCCATGCCGCCGCCGACCCGAAGCCGGATGACATGCCTCCATAGCATAAGTCGCCACCGCCTGAACCAGGTAAGCCGCCGCCCGCCGTCGGCCGTGACCTGGCTGCCCAACGCGCCGTAGTCGCCGTCGCCAGTGACACGGCCAGCCACTGCCGCCGCCAGATCTACCGTGCCTCCACATGCAGAACGGCTCGGCATCACCCGTGAGACGCGGGAGAGAGGAAGATCCCCGCCACCGCCGTCGGCCCCTGGGCGCATCCTGCCGGCGTCCTCCGATGGCGACGGGGTAAGGGAAGGTGGATTCGGCCCTGACGGCGGCTAGGGCTGGGGAACCGCCGAAGTCGCCCAAGCGGGAGCGCCGCGGGGCTCGGGTGAAATCTTAAAATTTGGTATGGGCTACTAAAAAAACTGCCATTAATGGATGCCATTCCGATTTGAGCTACTAAAGAAAACCTGACATTCATCCCTCCTCTAGTACAGCCATCTTTTGAGAGTCTGGACGAACAATATTTTAGTGGGTGCGGCCAAACTATTTGTCTTCTTCACCTACAAATCAACGCATGATAACTGGCCCAATGAGAACAGCCAACATGAGGCCCTCCTGCCAAAGTCGAGATAGCCGCTCAATCCGACGTTGATACCCCCAGCAAATGACCAACATCTCGCGGTTAATGGGTTTAATGAGAGGGGTCTGGACAAAAAGAAGATGTAATTCGCTAGCTCACAGAACCTTCGATGGTCATGGTACTAATTGACTGGTGGGCCAATGAAGTCAGATATGTTATCACAGTGCGCATTTGTTTTCAGATGCCTCTCAATCCAAATCCAAGCTAGTTGGCTCCAGTATGCATGAAGAGATCGAAAGGCCATGCGAAGGATCAGTGAGGTAGCTATGTTCAGGTTCACTCATGCTTGTGATGCCTGATGCAACACTCAAAGAAATATATAGTTGTTCTCTGGTAGCTTCTCAGAGCAACCCCATCATTTTGTAATTTATAGAGCTGCACTATTTCCTGTGTTTCATTAAGTCACACACACCTACCAATAATTTATCAAAGAAGTCACGAGGATTTGATGCTTTCCCATGTTTCATTAACTTGTTTGCTTGGAGGTGATTAGAGCAAGGGATTGAAAATTTAGACATTTCAAGATATAAATTCACTAATTCAGAAGTCATTAGGGTGCGCCTTAGATGTTGGTTGCCTCTCATTCTTACTCAGCTAGCGCCAACATGGATGGGGAGATAATTAAAAAGGCATTGCCAGCGCATGGCCATGTTGACAATGTTCTATTTCGCACTATGCCTGCCATGCATGATGCATCACTAAAACAACTCCCATAGTTGCTATTCGCTAGGTTCTCATAGAAAATCCATCATTTGTGACTTAAAGAGCTACACTATTGCTAGTGTTTTGTTAATGCACGCTGACCAATAATGAAGATTTGGCACATCCCACTATAGCTTGTTTGGTTTGAGGGAATTAAAATTCCAGGGCCTATAGGTATCAATACTGCATTCTTCCAGTTCTGACTTGAATTTTATTTTGCTTTACATACGGTCATACCTGTCATGTCTTTGATCGGCCTCTCTAACTCATCCCCAATAAAAGGCGTTAGAGGAGGATAAATTCACATTTTCTCCTCTAAAGTGCACCTAACCGAATTATAATAACAGTTAGTGGAGAATATTTTTTCCACGGCGGCCGTGACCCTTAAAATATACTCGGCTGCCCACTCATAGAGTAAAATTCCCGACACCCCAACTCTCCTCCTGTTCCATTCCGCCTCTGTGAAAGCCCCGCCGGTGTGCCTCGGTCCCACTCCCATCCACTAAGGCGCCGCTCCACCGCCAAAAATGGCCGGATCCAACTGCCGCTGCTACACACCGCCGATTAGAAGCGTGGATCCGTACCGCCATGCGCAATCTCGACCCATGGCCGCGACACATCTTCTTCCTCGCACGGTGGAGATTCCCGCTTGCCCGGCCTCCCAGCGCTGTTGCCACCGCACAAAAATACCTCGCCGTGCGACAGTGTCGGTGGGGGACGTGGGTCGGTTAGATCACCGACCGCGAAACACATGAGAAGATTTGGACTGGATATTTCATCTCGACGGTGCAGACCGTGTAGTAATATGACACAATGTTAGTGTGCCTCCATGGCACTAACGCATAGTGCAACTTCCCCAATGGCCTACTGCAGTAAGCCCTCGTCGACCCCGAGGTGGCCGCCATATGGGAGATGGGGGAAGACCAGGAGGCCCGCAAGCGCCTCGAGGCGGAGCAAGTCGACAAGGCGTAGCGGAGCTCTGCAGCCTATACCAGGAGCACATCGAGGAGTGCCGGTTGTACGAGATCTACAAGTCCGAGGAGACATACTAGTGAGTAGTACCTGCACACACAAAACCAAATACCTACACCAACACTGCTGCAAGAGGTTTGACAATCCCCTTGTACTCATTAATGTAAGGATCAAATCTCGTATAGGTAGAAGAATAAATTGTAAAACAAAAATAAAAATAATGAATTTCAGCAAGGTATTTTTGGATTTTAAGGTATGATAAAGGTAAACCCAGGGGCATAGTTTTCACTAGAGTTTTCTCTCTTGAATGCAATGCATATGGTGGGTAAACAAATTACTGACGATTGATAGAAAAAACACATATTTATGAGAGATTCGTTGACATTGATCACACATATAGGCATCACGTATGTGACAAGTAGACCGACTCCTGCATGCATGTACTACAATTACTCCATCAATCGACCGCTATCCAGCATGCATATATGGTATTAAGTTCATAAAATACAGAGTAACGCCTTGAGTGAAATGACATGATGTAAACAAAGTAAACTCAATTAATATGAATAGACCCCATCATTTTATCCTGAATGACAACAATACAAATATGTGTCTTGTCCTTTTTTCTCACTGAGATATAGAACACTACAAGATTGATCCCACTACAAAGCACCTCTCCCACCGAAGAAAAATCAGTTTAGTTGGCCAAACTAAATGGATAGATCGGAGAGAAATAGAAAGCTATCATAATCATGCATAATAAAGTTCAGAAAAGACTCAATTACTTTCAATAAATAATCTGATCATGAATCCACGATTCATCGGATCCCAACAAATAGACCGTGAAAGAAGATTACATCGGATAGAACTCAAAGAAGATCGAGGAACACATGATATTAAAGATCAAAGAGAAAGATTAAGCAATCTAACTACTACCTATGGACCCGTAGGTCTGTGGTGAACTACTCACGCATCGTCGGAAGGTAGCAAGGTTGATGAAGGAGCCCTCCGTGATTGATTTTTCCTCCGATAGAGTACCGGAAAAGTCCTCCAGATGGGATCATGGAAGAACAGAGACTTCCAGTGGCAGAAAAAGTGTTTCGGGCTCCCCTTTGGTGTTTTTGGAACTTCTGGGAATTTATAGAGTCGAAGTTAAATCAAATGGAATTACGAGGGGCCCATGTGCTTAGGGGCACGCCTACCCCCTAGGCCGCGCCCTGTGAACTTGTCGCTCTCTCGTATATCTTCTAGTCTCCTCCCGAAGCTTCTAGGGTCCCTTTTGGTCTAGAAAAAACCACCCTAAAGTTTAATCGTGTTTCGAGTTTGTTTGATGTTGATTTTCTTAAAAACCAAAAACAAGCAAAAAAACAACAACTGACACTGCGCACTGGGTTAATAGGTTAGTCCCAAAAATGATATAAAGTAGCATAAAATGCACATAAAATACCCAAGATTTATAATATAGTAGCATGAAACAATAAAAAAATATAGATACCTTGGAGATGTATCATAGGGCAGGGCAGTTGTGGCATTGTGGGAGCACATGACCGGGAGAGGTTGATGGACGAGAGTGCTAGCAAGTAGTTTTTTCTTAAGTTTTTATGCAATCTAATTTAAATTTCGTTTAAGCTATGTAAAATACTTTATGCAACTGGTCGAATCAAGTTTGATGAAGTTGTTTGAATAAACATTGCACCAAGTTTATGTTCAATTTTTTGAAGGATTTAAGTTAGAAAGAACACTTTTTTAGGGGAGCAAATATACTCCTCTAAATAATACGCGGCTGTTTGCTCCTCTAAATTATAATAGATTGGTTAGAGATGCTCGAACTAGTTTTTACTTGATCCCTGTTAGCATATGAAGTTATATGGTTACTCATGCGATGGGTAAATAAGAACAGCATTGAAAAATTCGTTGTGCAGCTGAATTACACTACGAGAAGCTGGTAGTTTACAGCTCTGGGAAATGAATGTGGAATGCTTTCTTCTGACAATTGCATTAGGACGTGACAGTTGAGCTCTACAAAGTCATATGTACATAATCGAACTTATTGCATGTGTGAAGTTGTAAAACCAATATTACATGAATACTTGATTTTATTATGTACGCATCTTAAGAAGCTAGTTAAAAAAACAGGCTTGTGATCTCGTGAGAATTGAGTATTTGTTGTTCAATGGGAATTGGCTAGCCCTAGAGGTGAGGCGGACCCAATGGAGCTGTTGCAGATTAGGAGTTTCTCAACTGAGCTGTGGTGCCCCGGATATGCGTAGTCGAGAAGGCTATAGCGGTGTGTGCATGATCAGCAGCAGTGTGCCAGCAATCTAGGGTGACTCAGGGAAGTAGATCAAGTAAAATTCCACCCGTACATTACAACTGTAATTTTCTAAACTACCCTTCCACAAAAAGTGCCAAATAGAGATATTACTCCTACTAATCACAAGGAAGGTACAAGAGCACCCTAAAAACTGTAAAGCTCATAGGTACACAGCTGTTGAGCTTGTCTGCACACCACCGTTGAGGTTGTGTCTGCACGGCACTTTTGCATCTTGTGTACATCGAGACGGGTGTTGTGTAGGCCGTCCGATAGTGTAACCATCCACGACACATATGAGTTCAACGTGGGCCGACCGACATTGTAACCATCGAGGAGACAAGCGACTTATATATGTTTGACGACACATAGTACTAGCAAACCCATATGTGTCTGGCTTACCATATGTTGATGTGCGCTAAATCCCTCATGCCTCCCAAGCCCTAATAATCCAATAAACATAATGTGATAGAACCACCCACATCATTTCAAAGGATGGCCTCTTTGACGTTAGTATAAGCAAGTATTAACAGTCAACTCGATTGACGGATTTAATTAAGAACTAGAGATAACAGGCATATATTCATGGTCTTGCAATTTGAATCCCACTCCCACCGGAAGTTGTCTGCCTCCTTCTCGATTTGATTTTGTGCATATATATGAGCATCAACTAACTAGTAAGCTGTAGTAGCGGTAGTTGGGACCAATCAAACTTCTTTACTACTACCTCCGTTCCTAAATATTTATCTTTCTAGACATTTCAAATGGACTACATACGAAGCGAAATGTAGAAGAAAAATGAGTGAATCTACACTCTAAACTATGTCGACATACATCCATATGTTGTAGTCCATTTGAAATATCAAGAAAGACAAATATTTGGGAACAGAGGGAGTACAACACATGGGCCTGGTTTCTCGAGTCGGCTGCAACTACATACAATGCAGCTAGTATATTAGCGCCACATGCTCGTGCAGAGCTCCACATGTCTATGTCTAATTGTTGCATGCATCTCTTTACATACAATGTTTTGGGTATATTTAATCTGGAATTCCGAGAAAGTATGAACTCTCTCCGGTTCATTTTATTCTGCATATAAGTTTTGTTTAAAGTCAAAGTATCTCTACTTTTACTATACTTATAGAAAAAAGTATCAACATTCACAATGCCAAATCTATATTGTTAGATTCGCTATGAAATGTAGTTTCATAGTACATATATTTGATATTATAGATGTTGATATTTTTAATATAAATTTGGTCAAACTTTGGAAATTTTGACTTGATACAAATCTAATACGCAGATTGAAAATGTCCGGAGGGCGTACTATAAGCAACTAGTATCATCCCCATACTAACACATAAGAAAGTCCTGATAAGAAGAACCCATTAAAATTCTAAATTCCAGTCCATACAGATGTTTTCTCTACAGAGCAACATCAAGCACTAGGAGCAGGGTGTCATATGGTCTCTGCATCATCTGAATGACAATGCTTTTCCAGATCAAAAATGCTCATGGTCTCATACATTTTTCATCAAAATGAACAACAGTGTCACAATGTTATGAATTCGCCAAAGATGGAGCACGTGACGGTGCTCAAGACTCTTTGGTTTATTTGGCACGTTCGCAATGATCTGACACACGGGGAACCTGCTCCACAAAGGCATAAGCAGAAGTGTTGTGTACACGTATCAAACAGTTTTCTCTTGGGAACCTAGTGAAGGAGGAGATGGTCCTTGCTGATTAGCCCGTGCCACATGTTTCTCCAATAGGTCTCAGCTCATTGCAGATTACAGGGATCTAGAGTCCATGTTAAGTTGGCTGGCCATGAGCTGGTTGTTGATCACGTAGAAGAGGCTGCTAATCACTTGGCTGATGGAAACATGTGGTGTGTTGGTCAGCGTGAGAAGCGGTGGGCCCTGCAAAGGAAAGACAGGGATGTGGACAAATCCGCTAGCTGAAAGAACCTCTTCTTGTCATGTTACCAATTGACCAGCCGGTCTATATATGATGTCACCTATGTTATCAAAGTGCGCATTCGCTTCGAGTTGCCTCTCAATCCTAATCCTAGCTAGTTAGCTACATAAAAATCAGGGCACATAAACATAATCCCCCACGATTAACAAATATGTGCTTGAAAGCACATAAAAATCAGGCCAAAAATCATATTATTTTCCCTTTCTCGGGTAGCACAGTTCTGCTTCTGGCGGAAGCAAAATTTGTGCTTCTCATGGAAGCACAAAAAACTTCATGCAATTTTTTCGTGAATTTTTCCCTTTCACCAGAAGCATAGCTCATGAAAATAAATTTGTACCTCTAGGAGGAGAAAATATGTACTTCTCGTTAAAAAATCATGATTTTTTTCCTTTTCCGTGATGCAAATTTGTACTTCGCACGAGAGTAAATTTGTGCTTACCGTGGAAGAAAACATTTCGCACAAAAAAAGTTCGCAAATTTTTTCCCTTTCCGAGAAGCACAGCTTCAAATCACGAAAGAAAAAATTGTTATTATTTTCTTTCCTGACAAGCACACGGAAGCAAATATGTTCTTCCATGAATAGGAAATTCGTGTTTCTCGTGAAAGCACACAAAACTTCATGCAAGATAAACTTGTAATTTTTTCCTTTCTCAAGAAGCGCAATTATTCTCACGGAAGCAAATATGTGTCTTGACGAGAAGCAAATTTGTGCTTCTCGTGGAAGCACACAAAATATTCGCACATATTTTTTCTTGAATTTAATTTTGCCCCTTTCTAGAGAAGCATGACTCGTGGAAACATATATGTGCCTCCAGGGGAAGCGCTATGCTTCTCTAGTAAGCAAGTATGTGCCTCCAGGAGACCCAAAAAAAAGATTCACCCAAAAAAAAATCATGATTGTTTTTCACTTTTCAGGATGCACAATTGTGCTTCTTGTGGAAGCAAATATGTGCCTGAAAAAAAGCGTAATTTTTTTCTCCAAAACCGAGGAAAAACCAAGATTAAACCAAAAGCCCGAGAACCCATCGAAAACCTGAAAACGCGTACCGGAAAATGAAAAACGAAATCCAGAGGGAGCGTCTAGCACGCGACAAGTGGCGATGACTGTACACATCACTTTGGCTTGCTCTCAGGCAACAAAAGTGAACCTGGCGGGGCTCCCAGAAAGGGTACCATTGAGTAGGTTGCTCTCCCTATTTGATGCTCTACATACTTGAAAGAGGAGCAGCACGCGACCCCTGCTCCCCCGCGCCCAATTGGGCCTGCACATGTGCGGGGTGTGATGGGAAGGCCCCTGTTTTTTCATATCATTTTCCCCTTTTTATGCTTCATTTTTTTGCTTCGCTTTTTATGTCTGCATACTTCTTCTATAAATAACTGAGTACTTCAAAAGAAGTTACAAATTTAGAACCTATGTGCATTTTGAAAGAAATGTTGAAGAAATCCTCAGATGTTCATGGATTTAAAAAATGTTCATCATTTAACAACAAATATTTCCAATTTTTAAATATGCTCACGATTAAATAAAAATCTAGTGGATACCAAATAATGTTCAGGAGTATGAAGAAAATGTTCGCATATTCACGAAATGACCCTAAATTTGACCATATGTTCGTGATGAAAAAAATCTCATCGATATAAATTTTCCGTTTACTTAAAAAATGTTTTTAAATTTAAAATATTATTAAAAAAATTCATAAACTGTTCAACGATTCAAAAAATGTTTGTGGATTCAAGAAATTTTCACGATTTTAAAAACATTGTTCACCATGTCAAAATAATTGCTGGGTAATTTGTAGAAAAGCAAGGAGAATTTCACAATTTCGAAAAAAATGTTAATTTGTAAAAAATGTTTTTGAATTCCAAAAAATAGAATTAAATAAATGTTGAAAATTAGTGAAAAATGTTTCTGAATTTGAAAAATGTTAATGATTTCATAAACATGTTCACAACTTTATTAAATTTTAAACATTTAGGAAAATGATCACGAAATAGAAAACATGTTCACCAGAATGAAGAAAAGGGTAATAAAAAAGGATAACTAAAATTAATAAAAAACTAACAATCAGAATATGAAAAGAACTAAAAGCTCTAAAAAAGGAAAGGGAAAATAACACCGTTTAAAATACAGTGGGAAATAAAGTCTGGATTTTATTATCCCAATGCTCAAAGATTCTGGAACTCAGAGATTTCTTTGCTATACCGTCAACAGAGTACTGGCTAAACATATATAAATAAATGTTTAACATGTATTTAAAAATGTTGATACGATGAAAAATAAATATTTGTGACATCTTAATATTTTCACACATTTCATAAAAATTTATGAGACGTTATAAAAAATGTACACAATCTATTTCGAAAAAGTGAAACGTATATTAAATAAAAGTTTCAGGCCTATGTGAAAAATGCACAATGTTTATGAAAAAAGTAGACATCAAACATGTATTTGAAAGAGATGGTAAGCAGTGTATTTAATAATTCTAATCTTGCATTACAAAATGTTAAACATGTTCTTTATGTATATGAAAACTGTAGACATAAGAACAATTATTAAAAAAATTATTAATTATTTTTTTCAAAATGTGTAAGATGTACAATAATAATATTTCGCATGTACAATAAAAATTTACATAGACAACCAAGAAAAAAACGATACAAAAAACACATAGAAAAAAAAGATAGACAAAAAGGTTCCAAAACCGAAGAAAATGATGAAAACCAATTAAACAAACACACTTCAAAAAGATAGTAAAAACCCAATTAAGAAGAACAAGAAATAAATAAACCTGAAGTGAATCATTGAAAATGGAAGAAAGAGGCAAAGAAACCCAAAGAAAAAAAAAGAATGAAAAGAAAAAGCAGTGAAACCAAGAAGAAACAAAGAAAATCAAGGGAAAAATGAAGGAAAAAAGAAAGGGAAAACTATTGAAAAACAGAGACAACAAAACTAATAACGAAGAAAAAAGAAAAACCAGAAGAAAACAAATAAAGGAAGAAAACCGGTGGAAAAAAAGAATCAAGGAAAAAAACAACAGAAAAAAATAGATTTTTTTTAAAAGAAAAGCAGACTTGCGTTGAGCGAACCTAACAGTGAGCGAATCCTAGCTAATGGGCTGGTTAGATTTAGCTCTCGCGACCACTGACAACAAAATCCATCTGCTTCATTTATCGGTGGTAAAATCTCTTCATCTCATCCCACCATAGGCTTGGCTTGATCAAGAGAATTGGCATGGGAGTGATTGAACAGATTGATTTGATAGGAAAGCTGCCACTCTGAAATTCGCCGCCGAACAGAGTCTACGAAGAACATCCGCTCAAAATAGGCTTTCACTAAACTTTATAAATAAAGTCATACGGCTGAACGATACAAGGTGTTGAGATAAATCTCTTAAAAGCTGATCATATATGACTTGATTTGTTTTATTTGATATGTGGGTGGTTTAGATCTCGGAAATCTTTTTTTGTTTGTTTTTTACCCATTCCATTTAGTGAGGAGACCAATGTATGTGAAGAACCCTCGACTTAAATATGAAAGGTGAGCTACGAATAAGACCGTCTCCAACTGGTTAGAGCATCTCTAGCGGACTCTGTATAATGCCGACCCGCAAAACTTGTTTACAGTTCGCTGCAAATCGGATTTGCGGGGCAAATTCGTGCGCTACAGATCAGACCCCGTATATGAAACTATAAAATTTTAAAAAAGCATTCGCGGGAGAAACTTGCAGCGACATTGATCATACATAGTTCGTCATCATACTACACTGATCATACATAGTTCATCTACATTGTACTACTAGGGGGTGGGAATCTGCGGGCCGTGTAGCGTACCCGAGCCTACACTACAAAAATCAACGGGCTCATGGCGGCGGCGACGCGGTGGAGGAGCCAGAGGAGCCCAGTCCTTGTCGGAGTCGAAGTCGATGAAGACCTTGGCTTGCTCGGCCTTCATGATGCGCAGGTCCGCCTCCTTGAATGCGTGCGCCAGCGACGCCGCGATGCCCTGCTCGAGGAAGATCCGCTCGTAGTCGAGCTCATAGCGGCGGAGTGTGTCAGCCACCTCCTCCTCCTCCCTCGCTGAGCGCTCCATGATGATGCGCTCTAGGTGCTCCTCCTGCCCCGGGGGGAGGTAGTCCTCGGGGCCGATAACTCCTTTACGCGGCGGTGCGGCGGCCTCGAGCTTGATGGCGAGCAGCCCGAGCTCCTCCGGCTCTCTCTTGACCGGAGTGAGCCGCGAGCTCGAGGCGCCTGCGGACGAGCTCCCCGCGGCAAAGGAGCCGGGGGAGGCGTGGCGGCGGACCGCGAGCTCGTGGCGTTCAAACGCCGCCGGCGGCCGGCTCCCGTGGTTGAGCCACCTCCGCACGCCCCGCTTGCATGCCTGCGGCGGCGGCGGCACTTCGCGTCATCCTCGTAGCCATCCACGGCTTTTTAAGGCTCGCCAGCGATGAGAAATTGGGGCGGAGTAGGAGGGTTTGACCCGTATCCGAGCGGTGAAACCGCATATATAGCGGTGGAGAGGGAGTTTTTCTGGACCACGGTAAATTTTTTACAGGACAGGCCCGTGATACGATGTCTATTCTGGCCAGAAAAACGGGTAGAACCCATATACTCTCCGGAATTATACGGGTTCGGTCCTTTTACGGAGTCTACTAGAGATGCTCTTAGGTGTGTGAGGGGAGCTCCTGCGTTTTAGATCTGAACAAAGTTTCTTTTTACCATTTTTTCCTACCCGTGAGGTTTGTTAGGGGAGCTATGGCGTTTTAGATCTCGAAAAAGATTTTTTTATCCCTTTTCAAACTTGTGTGGTATGCGAGGGGAAGAATGTGAAGAACCGTCAAGTCGAAATTACCGAAAAAGGCTTTCACCCCGCTTTATATATAAAGCAACGACTAAGAACAACCCGATACAAACGCACGCCACCACAACACACGCACACACCGAAGTCAAAATACTAGGCGCTGAGCGCAGCAACACCACCCCAAGCACTACAAGAGCAGCCGGTTCCTCGACCATGAACACGCCACCGCGAAGAGATGAAGCCGCATATGACGAACCGTGGGCTCCAAGGCGGTGCATTCAAGAAGGATACGACACCGGAGCGCCGCCACCGTCCGACCCGAGGGTCAGAGTTTCCCGTAGAGCAACACGATGGGCAATGAAGGCCGCGACGACGCCTTCAAGAAGGGAATGAGCTTCGCCGCCGCCGGTCCGTCCGTACATGGAACAGGTTTTCACCCCGGCCAATACTCACCGCCACCAAACGCCGCACCCCGGCGAACATGCTGTTGGGGAACGTAGCATAAATTCAAAATTTTCCTACGTGTCACCAAGATCTATCTATGGAGTCATCTAGCAACGAGGGAGGAGTGGATCTACATACCCTTGTAGATCGCGCACGGAAGCGTTCAAGAGAACGGGGTTGATGGAGTCGTACTCGTCGTGATCCAAATCACCGATGATCCTAGCGCCGAACGGACGGCACCTCCGCGTTCAACACACGTACAGAGCAGTGACGTCTCCTCCGTCTTGATCCAGCAAGGGGGGAGGAGAGGTTGATGGAGATCCAACAGCACGACGGCGTGATGGTGGAAGTAGCGGGATTCCAACAGGGCTTCGCCAAGCGCTGCGGGAGGAGGGAGATGTGTCATGGGAGGGAGAGGGAGGCGCCAGGGCTTAGGTATGGTTGCCCTCCCTTCCCCCCACTATATATAGGGCCAAGGGAGAGGGGGGAGGCGCAGCCTTGGCCCTTCCTCCAAGGAAGGGTGCGGCCAGGGAGGAGTCCCTCCTCCCCAAGGCACCTCGGAGGTGCCTTCCCCCCTTAGGACTCTTCCTTTTCCTCTTCTCTTGGCGCATGGGCCTCTTGGGGCTGGTGCCCTTGGCCCATATAGGCCAAGGCGCACCCCCTACAGCCCATGTGGCCCCCCGGGGCAGGTGGCCCCACCCGGTGGACCCCCGGGACCCTTCCGGTGGTCCCGGTACAATACCGGTGACCCCGAAACTTGTCCCGATGGCCGAAATAGCACTTCCTATATATAATTCTTTACCTCCGGACCATTCCGGAACTCCTCGTGATGTCCGGGATCTCATCTGGGACTCCAAACAACTTTCAGGTTACCGCATACTAATATCTCTATAACCCTAGCGTCACCGAACCTTAAGTGTGTAGACCCTACGGGTTCGGGAGACATGCAGACATGACCGAGATGACTCTCCGGTCAATAACCAACAGCGGGATCTGGATACCCATGTTGGCTCCCACATGTTCCATGATGATCTCATCGGATGAACCACGATGTCAAGGACTTAATCAATCCCGTATACAATTCCCTTTGTCTAGCGGTACGATACTTGCTTGAGATTCGATCGTCGGTATCCCGATACCTTGTTCAATCTCGTTACCGGCAAGTCTCTTTACTCGTTCCGTAACACACCATCCCGTGATCAACTCCTTGATCACATTGTGCACATTATGATGATGTCCTACCGAGTGGGCCCAGAGATACCTCTCCGCCACACGGAGTGACAAATCCCAGTCTCGATTCGTGCCAACCCAACAGACACTTTCGGAGATACCCGTAGTGTACCTTTATAGCCACCCAGTTACGTTGTAACGTTTGGCACACCCAAAGCACTCCTACGGTATCTGGGAGTTGCACAATCTCATGGTCTAAGGAAATGATACTTGACATTAGAAAAGCTTTAGCATACGAACTACGCGATCTTGTGCTATGCTTAGGATTGGGTCTTGTCCATCACATCATTCTCCTAATGATGTGATCCCGTTATCAACGACATCCAATGTCCATGGTCAGGAAACCGTAACCATCTATTGATCAACGAGCTAGTCAACTAGAGGCTTACTAGGGACATGGTGTTGTCTATGTATCCACACATGTATCTGAGTTTCCTATCAATACAATTCTAGCATGGATAATAAACGATTATCATGAACAAGGAAATATAATAATAATCAATTTATTATTGCCTTTAGGGCATATTTCCAACAGTCTCCCACTTGCACTAGAGTCAATAATCCAGTTCACATCGCTATGTGACTAACACTCAAGGTCACATCCCCATGTGACTAGCACCCAAAGAGTTTACTAGAGTCAATAATCTAGTTCACATTACCATGTGATTAACACTCGATGAGTTCTGGGTTTGATCATGTTATGCTTGTGAGAGATGTTATAGTCAACGGGTCTGAATCTTTCAGATCCGTATGTACTTCGCAAATCTCTATGTCATCTTGTAGATGCAGCTACTACGCTATATTTGGAGCCATTTCAAATAACTGTTCTACATGGAGCTATTCTAAATTGTTGCTCCATTATACGTATCCGGTATCTCTACTCAGAGCTATCCGGATAGGTGTTAAGCTTGCATCGACGTAACTCTTTACGTCGAACTCTTTATCACCTCCATAACCGAGAAACATATCCTTAAGGATAATTTAGACCGCTATCTGGTGATCTACTCCTAGATTACCTTTGTACCCTCTTGCCAGATATGTGGCAAGACACACATCAGGTGCGGTACTCAGCATGGCATACCGTATAGAGCCTATGACAAAAGCATAGGGGACGACCTTCGTCCTTCCTCTTTCTTCTGCCATGGTCGAGCTTTAAGTCTTAACTTCATACCTTACAACTCAGGCAAGAACTCCTTCTTTGACTGGTCCATCTTGAACACCTTCAAGATCATGTCAAGGTATGTGCTCATTTGAAAGTACCATTAAGCGTCTATCCTTATAGATCTTGATGCTCAACGTTCAAGTAGCTTAATCCAGGCTTTCCATTAAAAACACTTTTCAAATAAACTCTGCATGCTTTCTAGAAATTCTACATCATTTCCGATCAACAATATGTCAACAACATACATTCATCAGAAATTCTATAGTGCTCCCACTCACTTCTTTGGAAATACAAGTTTCTCATAAACTTTGTATAAACCCAAAACCTTTGATCATCTCATCAAAGCGTACATTCCAACTCCGAGATGCTTACTCCAGTCCCTAGAAGGATTGCTGGAGCTTTGCATACTTATTAGCATCTTTCAGGATTGACAAAACCTTCCGGTTGTATCACATACAACCTTTCCTCAAAAAAATTATCGAGGAAACAATGTTTTGACATCCTATGTGCAAGATTTCATAAATAATGCAGTAATCGCTAATATAATTCCAACAGACTCTTAGCATCGCTACGAGTGAGAAAGTCTCATCGTAGTCAATTCCTTGAACTTGTCGGAAAACATCTTAACGACAAGTCGAGCTTTCTTAATGGTGACATTTACCATCATTGTTCGTCTTCCTTTTAAAATCCATCTGTACTCAACAGCCTCACGACCATCGAGCTGTTCTGTCAAAGTCTACACTTTGTTTTCATACATGGATCCTCTCTCGGAGTTTATGGCCTCGAGCCATTTATCAGAATCCGGGCCCACCATCGCTTCTCCATAGCTCGTAGGTTCATTGTTGTCTAGCAACATGACTTCCAAGACAGGATTACGTACCACTCTGAAGTAGTACGCATCCTTGTCATCCCACGAGGTTTGGTAGTGACTTGATCTGAAGTTTCATGATCACTATCATAAGCTTCCACTTCAATTGGTGTAGGTGCCACAGGAACAACTTCCTGTGCTCTGCCACACACTAGTTGAAGAGACGGTTTAATAACCTCATCTAGTCTCCACCATCCTCCCACTCAATTCTTTCGAGAAAGGGCCCGATTCTAGAAACAATCCCTTATTGCTTTCGGATCTGAGACAGGAGGTATACCCAATTGTTTTGGGTGTCCTATGAAGATGCATTTATCCGCTTTGGGTTCGAGCTTATCAGCCTGAAACTTTTTTCACATAGCGTCGCAGGCCCAAACTTTTAAGAAATGACAGCTTAGGTTTCTCTAAACCATAGTTCATACGGTGTCATCTCATCGGAATTACGTGGTGCCCTATTTAAAGTGAATGTGGTTGTCTTTAATGCCTAACCCATAAACTATCGTGGTAATTCGATAAGAGACATCATGGTATGCATCATATCCATTAGGGTGCAGTTATGATGTTCGGACACACCATCACACTATGGTGTTCCAGGCTGTATTAGTTGTGAAACAATTTCCACAATGTCTTAATTCTGTGCCAAACTCGTAATTAAGATATTCATCTCTATGATCATATCATAGATATTTTATCCTCTTGTCACGACGATCTTTCAACTTCACCCTGAAATTACTTGAACCTTTCAATAAATCAGACTTGTGATTCATCAAGTAAATATACTCAACATCTACTCAAATCATCTGTGAAGTAAGAACATAACGATATCCACTACATGCCTCAGCACTCATTGGATTGCACACATCAAAATGTATTACTTCCAACAAGTTGCTTTCTAGTTCCATTTTACTGAAAACGAGGCTTTCAGTCATCTTGCCCATGTGGTATGATTTGCATGTCTCAAGTGATTCAAAATCAAGTAAGTCCAAACGATCCATCTGCATGGAGTTTCTTCATGCATATACACCAATAGACATGGTTCGCATGTCTCAAACCTTTCAAAAACGAGTGAGCCCAAAGATCCATCAACATGGAGCTTCTTCATGCGTTTTATACCGATATTACTTAAGTGGCAGTGCCACAAGTAGGTGGTACTATCATTACTATCTTTTGGCATGAACATGTGTATCACTACGATCGAGATTCAATAAAGGTATTATTCAAATAAACAGAGTAACCGTTATTCTCCTTAAATGAATAACCGTATTGCGATAGACATAATCCAATCATGTCTATGCTCAACGCAAACACCAATCTCAATGGTAGAGGGAGCGTGCGATGCTTGATCATATCAACATTGGAAACACTTCCAACACATATCGTCAGCTCACCTTTAGCTAGTCTCCGTTTATTCCATAGCTTTTATTTCGAGTTACTAACACTTAGCAACCGAACCGGTATCTAATACCCTGGTGCTACTAGGAGTACTAGTAAAGTACACATCAACACAATGTATATCCAACATACTTCTATCGACCTTGCCAGCCTTCTCATCTACCAAGTGTCTAGGGTAATTCTGCTCCAGTGGCTGTTCCCCTTATTACAAAAGCACTTAGTCTCGGGTTTGGGTTCAACCTTGGGTTTCTTCACTAGAGCAGCAGGTGATTTGCCGTTTCATGAAGCATCCCTTTTTGCCCTTGCCCTTCTTGAAACTAGTGGTTTCACCAACCATCAACAATTGATGCTCCTTCTTGATCTCTACTTTTGTGGTGTCAAACATCACAAATATCTCAAGGATCATCATATATGTCCCTGATATATTATAGTTCATCACGAAGATCTAGCAGCTTGGTGGTAATGACTTCGGAGAAACATCACTATCTCATCTGGAAGATCAACTCCCACTCGATTCAAATGATTGTTGTACTCAGACAATCTGAGCACAAGCTCAACAATTGAGCTTTTCTCCCTTAGTTTGTAGGCTAAAAAATTCGTCGGAGGTCTTATACCTCTTGACGTGAGCACGAGCCTGAAATCCCAATTTCAGCCCTCGAAACATCTCATATGTTTCGCGACGTTTCAAAACGTCTTCGGTGCCTCAACTCTAAACCGTTTAACTGAACTATCACGTAGTTATCAAAAATGTGTATGTCAGATGTTCGCAACATCCACAGACAACGTTTGAGGTTCAGTACACTGAGCGGTGCATTAAGGACATAAGCCTTCTAAGAAGCAATGAGGACAATCCTCAGTTTACGGACCTAGTCTGCATAATTGCTACTATCAACTTTCAACTAATTTTTCTCTAGGAACATATCTAAACAGTAGAACTAAAGCGCGAGCTACGACATAATTTGCAAAAGACCTTTTGACTATGTTCAGGATAATTAAGTTCATCTTATGAACTCCCACTCAGATAGACATCCCTCTAGTCATCTAAGTGATTACATGATCCGAGTCAACTAGGCCGTGTCCGATCATCACATGAGACGGACTAGTCAACATCGGTGAACATCTTCATGTTGATCGTATCTTCTATACGACTCATGCTCGACCTTTCGGTCTTCTGTGTTCCGAGGCCATGTCTGTACATGCTAGGCTCGTCAAGTCAACCTAAGTGTTTGCATGTGTAAATCTGTCTTACACCCGTTGTATGTGAACGTTGGAATCTATCACACCCGATCATCACGTGGTGCTTAGAAACGAACGAACTGTCGCAACAGTGCACAGTTAGGGGGAACACTTTCTTGAAATTTTAATGAGGGATCATCTTATTTACTACCGTCGTTCTAAGCAAATAAGATGTATAAACATGATAAACATCACATGCAATCAAATGGTGACATGATATGGCCAATATCATATTGCTCCTTTTGATCTCCATCTTCGGGGCTCCATGATCATCATCGTCACCGGCATGACACCATGATCTCCATCATCATGATCTCCATCATCGTGTCTTCATGAAGTTGTCTCGCCAACTATTACTTCTACTACTACAGCTAACGGTTAGCAATAAAGTAAAATAATTACATGACGTTTATGTTGACACGCAGGTCATAAATAAATTAAGACAACTCCTATGGCTCCTGCCGGTTGTCATACTCATCGACATGCAAGTCGTGATTCCTATTACAAGAACATGATCAATCTCATACATCACATATATCATTCATCACATCCTTTTGGCCATATCACATCACATAGCATACCCTGCAAAAACAAGTTAGACGTCCTCTAATTGTTGTTTGCATGTTTTACGTGGCTGCTATGGGTTTCTAGCAAGAACGTTTCTTACCTACACAAAAACCACAACGTGATATGCCAATTGCTATTTACCCTTCATAAGGACCCTTTTCATCGAATCCGATCCGACTAAAGTGGGAGAGACAGACACCCGCTAGCCACCTTATGCAACTAGTGCATGTCAGTCGGTGGAACCAGTCTCACGTAAGAGTATGTGTAAGGTCGGTCCGGGCCGCTTCATCCCACGATGCCGCCGAATCAAGATAAGACTAGTAACGGCAAGCATATTGAACAAAATCAACGCCCACAACTACTTTGTGTTCTACTCGTGCATAGAAACTACGCATAGACCTAGCTCATGATGCCACTGTTGGGGAACGTAGCATAAATTCAAAATTTTCCTACGTGTCACCAAGATCTATCTATGGAGTCATCTAGCAACGAGGGAGGAGTGGATCTACATACCTTGTAGATCGCGCGCGGAAGCGTTTAAGAGAACGGGGTTGATGGAGTCGTACTCGTCGTGATCCAAATCACCGATGATCCTAGCGCCGAACAGACGGCACCTCCGCGTTCAATACACGTACGGAGCAGCGACGTCTCCTCCGTCTTGATCCAGCAAGGGGGGAGGAGAGGTTGATGGAGATCCAACAGCACGACGGCGTGATGGTGGAAGTTGCGGGATTCCAACAGGGCTTCGCCAAGCGCTGCGGGAGGAGGGAAATGTGTCATGGGAGGGAGAGGGAGGCGCCAGGGCTTAGGTATGGTTGCCCTCCCTTCCCCCCACTATATATAGGGCCAAGGGAGAGGGGGGAGGCGCAGCCTTGGCCCTTCCTCCAAGGAAGGGTGCGGCCAGGGAGGAGTCCCTCCTCCCCAAGGCACCTCGGAGGTGCCTTCCCCCCTTAGGACTCTTCCTTTTCCTCTTCTCTTGGCGCACGGGCCTCTTGGGGCTGGTGCCCTTGGCCCATATAGGCCAAGGCGCACCCCCTACAGCCCATGTGGCCCCCCGGGGCAGGTGGCCCCACCCGGTGGACCCCCGGGATGTTGGGGAACGTAGCAGAAATTCAAAATTTTCCTACGTGTCACCAAGATCTATCTATGGAGAGACTAGCAACGAGGGGAAGGAGAGTGCATCTACATACCCTTGTAGATCGCTATGCGGAAGCGTTCAAGAGAACGGGGTTGATGGAGTCATACTCGTCGTGATCCAAATCACCGATGATCCTTGTGCTGAACGGATGGCACCTCCGTGTTCAACACACGTACAGCCCGGTGACGTCTCCCATGCCTTGATCCAGCAAGGAGAGAGGGAGAGGTTGAGGAAGACTCCATCCAGCAGCAGCACAACGGCGTGGTGGTGATGGAGGAGCGTGGCAATCCTGCAGGGCTTCGCCAAGCACCACGGGATATGAGGAGAAAGAGAGGGAGGGCTGCACCAACAGGCAGAGATCAGATCGCGTGTATTGGGCAGCCCCTAGGCCTCATATATATAGGGGAAGGGGAGGAGGGTGCGCCCCCTCTAGGGTTCCCACCCCTAGAGGGGCGGCAGCCCCAAACCCATCTATGGGTGGCGGCCACAAGGGGGGAGGAGAGGGAGGCGCAGGGATTATGGGCCTTAGGGCCCATCTGCCCTTAGGGTATGCCCCCTCTCCCCTTCTAGGCGCATGGGCCATGGTGGGAGGCGCCCTAGCCCACCTAGGGGCTGGTTCCTTCTCACACTTGGCCCATGTATGCTTCTGGGTCCCATGGCCCCCCCGGTGGACCCCTGGACCCCTCCGATGGTCCCGGTACATTACCGATAAACCCCGAAACTTTTCCGGTGACCAAAACAGGACTTCCCATATATAAATCTTTACCTCCGGACCATTCCGGAACTCCTCGTGACGTCCGGGATCTCATCCGGGACTCCGGACAACATTCGATAACCACATACAAACTTCCTTTACAACCCTAGCGTCATCGAACCTTAAGTGTGTAGACCCTACGGGTTCGGGAGACATGCAGACATGACCGAGACGTTCTCCGGTCAATAACCAACAGCGGGATCTGGATACCCATGTTGGCTCTCACATGTTCCACGATGATCTTATCGGATGAACCACGATGTCAAAGACTTAATCAATCCCGTATACAATTCCCTTTGTCTAGCGGTATTGCACTTGCCCGAGATTCGATCGCCGGTATCCCGATACCTTGTTCAATCTCGTTACCGGCAAGTCTCTTTACTCGTTCCGTAACACATCATCCCGTGATCAACTCCTTGGTCACATTGTGCACATTATGATGATGTCCTACCGAGTGGGCCCAGAGATACCTCTCCGTCACACGGAGTGACAAATCCCAGTCTCGATTCGTGCCAACCCAACAGACACTTCCGGGGATACCCGTAGTGTACCTTTATAGCCACCCAGTTACGTTGTGACGTTTGGCACACCCAAAGAACTCCTATGGTATCCGGAGTTACACAATCTCATGGTCCAAGGAAATGATACTTGACATTAGAAAAGCTTTAGCATACGAACTACACGATCTAGTGCTATGCTTAGGATTGGGTCTTGTCCATCACATCATTCTCCTAATGATGTGATCCCGTTATCAACGACATCCAATGTCCATGGTCAGGAAACCGTAACCATCTATTGATCAACGAGCTAGTCAACTAGAGGCTTACTAGGGACATGGTGTTGTGTATGTATCCACACATGTATCTGAGTTTCCTATCAATACAATTCTAGCATGGATAATAAACGATTATCATGAACAAGGAAATATAATAAGAACTAATTTATTATTGCCTCTAGGGCATATTTCCAACAGTCTCCCACTTGCACTAGAGTCAATAATCTAGTTCACATCGATATGTGATTAACACTCAAGGTCACATCCCCATGTGACTAACACCCAAAGAGTTACTAGAGTCAATAATCTAGTTCACATCACTATGTGATTAGCACTCAAAGAGTTCTGGGTTTGATCATGTTGCTTGTGAGAGAGGTTTTAGTCAACGGGTCTGCAACATCCAGATCCGTATGTACTTCACAAATTTCTATGTCATCTTGTAGATGCAACTACTACGCTACATTTGGAGCTATTCCAAATAACTGTTCTACTTGGAGCTATTCCAAATTGTTGCTCCATTATACGTATTCGGTATCTCTACTCAGAGCTATCCGGATAGGTGTTAAGCTTGCATCTACGTAACCCTTTACGACGAACTCTTTTACCACCTCCATAATCGAGAAAATTCCTTAGTCCACTAGTTACTAAGGATAACTTTGACCGCTGTCCTGTGATCCATTCTTGGATCACTCTTGTACCCCTTGACTGACTCATGGCAAGGCACACTTAAGGTGCGGTACACAGCATAGCATACTGTAGAGCCTACGTCTTAAGCATAGGGGACGACCTTCGTCCTTTCTCTCTATTTTGCCGTGGTCGAGCTTTAAGTCTTAACTTCATACCTTACAACTCAGGCAAGAACTCCTTCTTTGACTGATCCATCTTGAACACCTTCAAGATCATGTCAAGTTATGTGCTCATTTGAAAGTACTATTAAGCGTTTTGATCTATCCTTATAGATCTTGATGCTCAATGTTCAAGTAGCTTAATCCAGGCTTTCCATTAAAAACACTTTTCAAATAAACTCTGCATGCTTTCTAGAAATTCTACATCATTTCCGATCAACAATATGTCAACAACATATATTCATCATAAATTCTATAGTGCTCCCACTCACTTCTTTGGAAATACAAGTTTCTCATAAACTTTGTATACACCCAAAATCTTTGATCATCTCATCAAAGCATACATTCCAACTCCGAGATGCTTACTCCAGTCCTCAGAAGGATTGCTGGAGCTTTGCATACTTATTAGCATATTTCAGGATTGACAAAACCTTCCAGTTGTATCACATACAACCTTTCCTCAAAAAATCGTCGCGGAAACAATGTTTGGATATCCTATCTGCAAGATTTCATAAATGATGCAGTAATTGCTAATATAATTCCAACAGACTCTTAGCATCGCTACGAGTGAGAAAGTCTCACCGTAGTCAACTCCTTGAACTTGTCGGAAAACATCTTAACGACAAGTCGAGCTTTCTTGATGGTGATACTTACCATCATTGTCCGTCTTCCTTTTAAAATCCATCTGCACTCAACAGCCTTACGACCATCGAGCTGTTCTGCCAAAGTCTACACTTTGTTTTCATACATGGATCCTCTCTCGGATTTTATGGCCTCGAGCCATTTATCGGAATCCGGGCCCACCATCGCTTCTCCATAGCTCGTAGGTTCATTGTTGTCTAGCAACATGACTTCCAAGATAGGATTACTTACCACTCTGAAGTAGTACGCATCCTTGTCATCCCACAAGATTTGGTAGTGACTTGATCTGAAGTTTCATGATCACTATCATAAGCTTCCACTTCAATTGGTGTAGGTGCCACAGGAACAACTTCCTGTGAAGAGACGGTTCAATAACCTCATCAAGTCTCCACCACCCTCCCACTCAATTCTTTCGAGAGAAACTTTTCCTCAAGAAAGGACCCGATTCTAGAAACAATCCCTTATTGCTTTCGGATCTGAGACATGAGGTATACCCAACTGTTTTGGGTGTCCTATGAAGATGCATTTATCCGCTTTGGGTTCGAGCTTATCAGCCTGAAACTTTTCACATAAGCGTTGCAGCCCCAAACTTTTAAGAAATGACAGCTTAGGTTTTTCTAAACCATAGTTCATACGGTGTCATCTCATCGGAATTACGTGGTGCCCTATTTAAAGTGAATGTGGTTGTCTCTAATGCCTAACCCATAAACTATCGTGGTAATTCGATAAGAGACATCATGGTATGCATCATATCCAATAGGGTGCAGTTATGATGTTCGGACACACCATCACACTATGGTGTTCCAGGCTGTATTAGTTGTGAAACAATTTCCACAATTTCTTAATTCTGTGCCAAACTCGTAATTCAGATATTCATCTCTATGATCATATCATAGATATTTTATCCTCTTGTCACGACGATCTTTCAACTTCACCTGAAATTACTTGAACCTTTCAATAATTCAGACTCGTGATTCATCAAGTAAATATACTCAACATCTACTCAAATCATCTGTGAAGTAAGAACATAACGATATCCACCACATGCCTCAGCACTCATTGGATTGCACACATCAAAATGTATTACTTCCAACAAGTTGCTTTCTAGTTCCATTTTACTGAAAACGAGGCTTTCAGTCATCTTGCCCATGTGGTATGATTTGCATGTCTCAAGTGATTCAAAATCAAGCGAGTCCGAACGGTCCATTTGCATGGAGTTTCTTCATGCATATACACCAATAGACATGGTTCGCATGTCTCAAACTTTTCAAAAAATGAGTAAGCCCAAAGATCCATCAACATGGAGCTTCTTCATGCGTTTTATACTGATATGACTTACGTGGCAGTGCCACAAGTAGGTGGTACTATCATTACTATCTTTTGGCATGAACATGTGTATCACTATGATCGAGATTCAATGAACCATTCATTTTAGGTGCAAGACTATTGAAGGTATTATTCAAATAAACAGAGTAACCGTTATTCTCCTTAAATGAATAATCGTATTGCGATAGACATAATCCAATCATGTCTATGCTCAATGCAAACACCAATCTCGATGGTAGAGGGAGCGTGCGATGCTTGATCATATCAACATTGGAAACACTTCCAACACATATCGTCAGCTCACCTTTAGCTAGTCTCCGTTTATTCCGTAGCTTTTATTTCGAGTTACTAACACTTAGCAACTGAACCGGTATCTAATACCCTGGTGCTACTAGGAGTACTAGTAAAGTACACATCAACACAATGTATATCCAACATACTTCTATCGACCTTGCCAGCCTTCTCATCTACCAAGTGTCTAGGGTAATTCTGCTCCAGTGGCTGTTCCCCTTATTACAGAAGCACTTAGTTTCGGGTTTGGGTTCAACCTTGGGTTTCTTCACTAGAACAGCAACTGATTTGTTATTCCACGAAGTATCCCTTTCTTGCCCTTGCCCTTCTTGAAACTAGTGGTTTCACCAACCATCAACAATTGATGCTCCTTCTTGATTTCTACTTTCGTGGTGTCAAACATCGCGAATATCTCAAGGATCATCATATATGTCCCTGATATATTATAGTTCATCACGAAGCTCTAGCAGCTTGGTGGTAATGACTTCGGAGAAACATCACTATCTCATCTGGAAGATTAACTCCCACTCGATTCAAATGATTGATGTACTCAGACAATCTGAGCACAAGCTCAATAATTGAGCTTTTCTCCCTTAGTTTGCAGGCTAAGAAAATCGTCGGAGGTCTTATACCTCTTGACGTGGGCACGAGCCTGAAATTCCAATTTCAGCCCTCGAAACATCTCATATGTTTCGTGACGTTTCAAAACCGTCTTCGGTGCCTCAACTCTAAACCGTTTAACTGAACTATCATGTAGTTATCAAAACGTGTATGTCAGATGTTCGCAACATCCACAGACAACGTTTGAGGTTTAGCACACTGAGCGGTGCATTAAGGACATAAGCCTTCTAAGAAGCAATGAGGACAATCCTCAGTTTACGGACCTAGTCCGCATAATTACTACTATCAACTTTCAACTAAATTTTCTCTAGGAACATATCTAAACAGTAGAACTGAAGCGCGATCTACGACATAATTTGCGAAGACCTTTTGACTATGTTCAGGATAATTAAGTTCATCTTATGAACTCCCACTTAGATAGACATCCCTCTAGTCATCTAAGTGATTACATGATCCGAGTCAACTAGGCCGTGTCTGATCATCACGTGAGACGGACTAGTCAACATCGATGAACATCTTCATGTTGATCGTATCTTCTATACGACTCATGCTCGACCTTTCGGTCTTCTGTGTTCCGAGGCCATGTCTGTACACATGCTAGGCTCGTCAAGTCAACCTAAGTGTTTCGCGTGTGTAAATCTGTCTTACACCCGTTGTATGTGAATGTAAGAATCTAACACCCGATCATCACGTGGTGCTTCGAAACAACGAACTGTCGCAACGGTGCACAGTTAGGGGGAACACTTTCTTGAAATTATTATGAGGGATCATCTTATTTACTACCGTCGTTTTAAGTAAACAAGATGCATAAACATGATAAACATCACATGCAATCAAATAGTGACATGATATGGCCATCATCACTTTGCTCCTTTTGATCTCCATCTTCGGGGCTCCATGATCATCAACGTCACCGGCATGACACCATGATCTCCATCATCATGATCTCCATCATCGTGTCTCCATGAAGTTGTCACGTCATCTATTACTTCTACTACTACAGCTAACGGCTAGCAATAAAGTAAAGTAATTACATGACATTTATGTTGACACGCAGG
Organism: Triticum urartu; assembly: GCF_056163025.1. NCBI lineage: Eukaryota > Viridiplantae > Streptophyta > Magnoliopsida > Poales > Poaceae > Triticum > Triticum urartu. The sequence goes on along the minus strand of NC_141878.1, from coordinate 13,804,014 downwards.
TCATTAATAAATTAAGACAACTCCTATGGCTCCTGCCGGTTGTCATACTCATCGACATGCAAGTCGTGATTCCTATTACAAGAACATGATCAATCTCATACATCACATATATCATTCATCACATCCTTTTGGCCATATCACATCACATAGCATACCCTGCAAAAACAAGTTAGACGTTCTCTAATTGTTGTTTGCATGTTTTACGTGGCCGCTATGGGTTTCTAGCAAGAACGTTTCTTACCTACGCAAAAACCACAACGTGATATGCCAATTGCTATTTACCCTTCATAAGGACCCTTTTCATCGAATCTGATCCGACTAAAGTAGGAGAGACGGACACCCGCTAGCCACCTTATGCAACTAGTGCATGTCAGTCGCTGGAACCAGTCTCACGTAAGAGTACGTGTAAGGTCGGTCCGGGCCGCTTCATCCCACGATGCCGCCGAATCAAGATAAGACTAGTAACGGCAAGCATATTGAACAAAATCAACGCCCACAACTACTTTGTGTTCTACTCGTGCATAGAAACTACGCATAGACCTAGCTCATGATGCCACTGTTGGGGAACGTAGCAGAAATTCAAAATTTTCCTACGTGTCACCAAGATCTAGCTATGGAGAGACTAGCAACGAGGGGAAGGAGAGTGCATCTACATACCCTTGTAGATCGCTATGCGGAAGCGTTCAAGAGAACGGGGTTGATGGAGTCGTACTCGTCATGATCCAAATCACCGATGATTCTAGTGCCGAACGGACGACACCTCCGTGTTCAACACACGTACAGCCCGATGACGTCTCCCATGCCTTGATCCAGCAAGGAGAGAGGGAGAGGTTGAGGAAGACTCCATCCAGCAGCAGCACAACGGCGTGGTGGTGATGGAGGAGCGTGGCAATCCTGCAGGGCTTCGCCAAGCACCACGGGATATGAGGAGAAAGAGAGGGAGGGCTGCACCAACAGGCAGAGATCAGATCGCGTGTATTGGGCAGCCCCTAGGCCTCATATATATAGGGGAAGGGGAGGAGGGTGCGCCCCCTCTAGGGTTCCCACCCCTAGAGGGGCGGCAGCCACAAGGGGGGAGGAGAGGGAGGCGCAGGGAGTATGGGCCTTAGGGCCCATCTGCCCTTAGGGTATGCCCCCTCTCCCCTTCTAGGCGCATGGGCCATGGTGGGAGGCGCCCTAGCCCACCTAGGGGCTGGTGCCTTCTCACACTTGGCCCATGTATGCCTCTGGGGCCCATGGCCCCCCCGGTGGACCCCCGGACCCCTCCGGTGGTCCCGGTACATTACCGATAAACCCTGAAACTTTTCCGGTGACCAAAACAGGACTTCCCATATATAAATCTTTACCTCCGGACCATTCCGGAACTCCTCGTGACGTCTGGGATCTCATCCGGGACTCCGAACAACATTCGGTAACCACATACAAATTTCCTTTACAACCCTAGCGTCATCGAACCTTAAGTGTGTAGACCCTACGGGTTCGGGAGACATGCAGACATGACCGAGACGTTCTCCGGTCAATAACCAACAGCAGGATCTGGATACCCATGTTGGCTCCCACATGTTCCACGATGATCTCATCGGATGAACCACGATCTCAAGGACTTAATCAATCCCGTATACAATTCCCTTTGTCTAGCAGTATTGCACTTGCCCAAGATTCGATCGCCGGTATCCCGATACCTTGTTCAATCTCGTTACCGGCAAGTCTCTTTACTCGTTCCGTAACACATCATCCCGTGATCAACTCCTTGGTCACATTGTGCACATTATGATGATGTCCTACCGAGTGGGCCCAGAGATACCTCTCCGTCACACGGAGTGACAAATCCCAGTCTCGATTCGTGCCAACCCAACAGACACTTGCGGGGATACCCGTAGTGTACCTTTATAGCCACCCAGTTACGTTGTGACGTTTGGCACACCCAAAGCACTCCTACAGTATCCGGGAGTTACACAATCTCATGGTCCAAGGAAATGATACTTGACATTAGAAAAGCTTTAGCATACGAACTACATGATCTAGTGCTATGCTTAGGATTGGGTCTTGTCCATCACATCATTCTCCTAATGATGTGATCCCGTTATCAACGACATCCAATGTTCATGGTCAGGAAACCGTAACCATCTATTGATCAACGAGCTAGTCAACTAGAGGCTTACTAGGGACATGGTGTTGTCTATGTATCCACACATGTATCTGAGTTTCCTATCAATACAATTCTAGCATGGATAATAAACGATTATCATGAACAAGGGAATATAATAATAAATAATTTATTATTGCCTCTAGGGCATATTTCCAACACGGGACCCTTCCGGTGGTCCCGGTACAATACCGGTGACCCCGAAACTTGTCCCGATGGCCGAAATAGCACTTTCTATATATAATTCTTTACCTTCGGACCATTCCGGAACTCCTCGTGACGTCCGGGATCTCATCCGGGACTCCGAACAACTTTCGGGTTACCGCATACTAATATCTCTATAACCCTAGCATCACCGAACCTTAAGTGTGTAGACCCTACGGGTTCGGGAGACATGCAGACATGACCGAGATGACTCTCCGGTCAATAACCAACAGCGGGATCTGGATACCCATGTTGGCTCCCACATGTTCCACGATGATCTCATCGGATGAACCACGATGTCAAGGACTTAATCAATCCCGTATACAATTCCCTTTGTCTAGCGGTACGATACTTGCCCGAGATTCGATCGTCGGTATCCCGATACCTTGTTCAATCTCGTTACCGGCAAGTCTCTTTACTCGTTCCGTAACACACCATCCCGTGATCAACTCCTTGATCACATTGTGCACATTATGATGATGTCCTACCGAGTGGGCCTAGAGATACCTCTCCGCCACACGGAGTGACAAATCCCAGTCTCGATTCGTGCCAACCCAACAGACACTTTCGGAGATACCCGTAGTGTACCTTTATAGCCACCCAGTTACGTTGTGACGTTTGGCACACCCAAAGCACTCCTACGGTATCCGGAAGTTGCACAATCTCATGGTCTAAGGAAATGATACTTGACATTAGAAAAGCTTTAGCATACGAACTACGCGATCTTGTGCTATGCTTAGGATTGGGTCTTGTCCATCACATCATTCTCCTAATGATGTGATCCCGTTATCAACGACATCCAATGTCCATGGTCAGGAAACAGTAACCATCTATTGATCAACGAGCTAGTCAACTAGAGGCTTACTAGGGACATGGTGTTGTCTATGTATCCACACATGTATCTGAGTTTCCTATCAATACAATTCTAGCATGGATAATAAACGATTATCATGAACAAGGAAATATAATAATAATCAATTTATTATTGCCTCTAGGGCATATTTCCAACACATGCCGCCCACACGACCATGGTCACCAGGCAGCACCAAGGAACGGGCTTTGCCCAATAGCACCGCGACACCACCACCAGGGCCGCCGCCCCGGCATCCAAGACCTCACCCGCCACCCAGCGCCACCACACCCAAAGAGACGAGTGGAAAGGCCCCGCCTTTAGCACCCCTGAGCTGCCCCCAACGTCGAGACCGATTAGGCCAGCCAAAGCTGGCCTCCATCGGCTCGTCCTGTCGCTGGGCGCGCGGCGAGCGATGGACCGCGACTGGGAAAAGTCTAGCACTTCGACGGAAGTGGCGTGCGGACGACGAGGAGAGGAATCGAAGGCCGGCGCACGCTGCCTACGGACAACCGACGCCGAAACATGTCAGCCGCCGCCGCATCCGACCTGCCAAGATATCGTGGATCCATCCACGGCTGGAGCAGCAGCCACACCAGGCCATTGCCCATCCCGCGCTGCCCGCCGAACTCCAGGCGTTGAATCCGCCAGGCACGCTGCCACCTAATCGGCCAGTGCACCGGCGGCAATGAACACGGCCGGAAACAACCATCCACCCCAAGCCAGGGGCCGGCGCAGGCGTGCGCTCGCACGACCCCCGCCACTGGAGCCTTCCGCCCCCTGCACCCTGCTGCGACACGACAACCGCCGCCGCCACGAACCTCCATACTAGCCGCTCGCAACCCCCCACCGCCCAACACCTAGCCGATCCACGCAGCCTCCACAGCAACCACGGCTGCCCGCGCCGCCGCGCCCTCGGGTGGCCACTGCATCCCACGCTAAAGGGGGCCAACGAGGAGGAAGAGAACCCCGCCGCCGCCTACGTTGACCAGGATTTGACCGGCAGCGCGCTTTGGCGACGGCGAGGGGGAGGGAGGCGGGCAGTGGCTCGATCTAGGGTTCCCCCCCTCCCCCCGCGTGCTTGCGGGAGTGGGCAGGATGAAGCATTTGCGATTTTTTAGGCGGAAACTTTTAGTTTGCTCCTTCTCACCCTCACGTCAAATTTGAAAGGCGGGCTGCTAAAAAGTCTGTCTTCTAAAGCAAGCCAGAAAGCATCACTGACAATCTTGAACTGCAAAGACGACGTGATCTATTTGTTTAATGTGTGTATGGTGGACATGTGGTTTATTTATCGCACCGTTAACTCTTAAGTGATTCAATATGTTACAATTGAGTGTCTATGTTTATGCTATATCTTTTGCACACCTTACTCAATTCTCCGGAGCACCCCCCCCCCCAAACATCTGTTTGTAGCTTTTCGTCAAAATTACTAGCTACAGGGACATATATACCTAAAGATCATTGCATCTATCGATTGATATATAAACAATAACCATTTCATACTACAAGTCGGACTACCACCAGGTGATACTAGCTACTCCCTCCGTTCGGAATTACTTGTCGTAGAAATGGATGTATCTAGACATATTTTAATTCTAGATACATCCGTTTCCGAGACAAATAATTCCAAACGGAGGGAGTACAACCAAAATACTAATGTCAAAACTAGGGTTCCACAATTTGGACCCTCAAACTAAGGCCGGTCCTCGTCGTCGTTGCCATCCTCGTCCTCCTTTGACTCGAGATACTCGAACTCTGAGTCGGTGGGCTCATTCTGCTCCTCCATGCATTCGATGAAGTCAGGGTCGTCGTAGGAAGTCCCAGGCTCACTAGTACAGGAAACTGTGTGACGCTGCTGGTAAGGTAAGCTTAGCAGCGTGTACCCCACACGCGGCTAGTGCGGTCCGACGAGCTGCATGTATATCGCATGCGGCTACTGTTCTACTCACGACCAGCGTGTGGTCTCGCTGCATGTGGCCAGACTGTATAACACTGGCGGAGTCCGAATTGCTTAAACGTCGCTGATCTCAGACCTGACCTAATATACAACGTGCCCCTTTTGCGAGCGCTTCTAGTTTTGGGGAAGTTAGCAGCTTCCTGCTAAATACAAACGTGGCTAGCTAGTTTTACAATGATAATAGTAATACTTCCACGACAGTGTTTTTGGCTACAACATTTGCAGAATTCATACATACATAAGTAATAAGTATTATGCAGTGAAATAGTGAATGTTATTATGTAATACATTTCACATGAATCCAACATATATTGGAAGATTTCATAGAAAATGATGGCAGCATTTATGAAGCAAATGTCTAATTTTTCGGCCACAACGACATCTATGAGCCAAAGGGCTCACCTTGCTGCCATGCTTGAGTCATCATGTCTCGATACGTGCAACAAGTACTAATGTTACAGGAACCACCAAAGGGCTTAAGTTCTGATTGACACAAAAGGTACGGTAAGGGCTACCAAGTCGAGGTGTTGAAGTTGCTATGTTGTCGCTTCTGCCTATCCAGCTTGTTCTCGAGGGGTTCTTGTGAGTCAACGTGTACGTAGTACATCCCCTTCTTATTGGTGACATTGTTGTTGATGACAGTTGCAAGGGTGCTCTACATCCATCTAAACTCAACTCGACTATCATCCGGCGTGATAATGGCAAGCCCCCCCCCCCCAATTGGTGACATCATCCTTTCTTGTGAAGGTTATATGCTTCCACATGCAATCAACCATGTGGTTCATTAGGTAGTAGGCAGACACATGATTTCTCTCAGTTTGTTGTTGCATGCAATAGAAGGTTGTGTTGTGGGTGAGGCGTGCCAAACCCAAGTTGTTTTTCTTTCTGAATGCTGACTTTGTCGGTCCTACGCTGTTCTCAAACTCTATGAGTGCATAATCCAGAATTGACATCAGTTTGTTGTAGTATTTCTTGATCTTTTGATGTGAATCCAATACATAAGAATTGCATGTCTTTGGGGATAGAACGAAGAGGACCTAGTGCTCGTCGCTGCGCAAACAGTCAAATAATGCAGTAACTACCATCAATCTTTGTACGATGAGAGGATATATACTATATATCCGAGAAATCATATGTGCATTGATGCTAGCTAGTGAGCACTTACCACATACGGTGGGGCACAAAATGGTAGTCTGCGTGTCTATGTTGAACCATGAATTTGAAGGTAGATCTTCGTCACTTTCCTACCTTATCGATTCTTAAGGTTATGGTGGTGCATGTGATAAGGGTCCGCCGCGGTGACGTCCTCACGTTGTCATACTTGAGCTTGTTGCCTAGATGAAGCGCCCATAGCCTTATTAAGGAGGATCCATCAAACTGCAGGTGGTCGATCAGGCTGAAGATTTGGTCGACATGTATATAGAACTTGTCCGCGAAGAAATCATCTACAAAGCCGAGACCCGACGCTGTGACGGATGCGACATCCGTCCACGCAGCCGTTCCCCTGGTCGGCCCCATATGGCGACGGCGGCGAGATGGATATGTAGTAGCGTGAAGGAGAGGAGGCGGTGGTGCATATCGGAGGAGGACGAGTTGGAGGATTAAACTCTCTGTATTGATTATGACTTCACAAGTTACACATATATATACATGGAGTGCAACGGCAGGATAAGGTTACAACTGATCTAGCTAGTCCTAAGGAGACGTGAGCTACGTGCGGGACGAGCCAGTCGTGGGCGCAGGACTCGGGCGTGCGGGTGGCGAGGAGGACGTGGAGGAAGTAGTGTTCCAACACCCCCCCCCCCCCCCCCCCCCCCGCAGTCGAAACGGGGTCGCTGAGAACGTTGAGGCTGTCCCGGAACTCGTTGAAGATGGCCGTTGGCAGTCTTTTAGTGAAGATGTCCGCGAACTGAGATGAAGTAGGAACATGCAGAACCTTGACGTCGCCTATGCTGACCCGTTCGCGGACGAAATGCAGGTCGATTTCCATGTGCTTTGTTCGCTGGTGCTGCACCGGGTTGCTCGAGAGGTACACAGCACTCACGTTGTCACAGAAGACAACGGTGGCGCGGCGTGGTGGTCGACGGAGCTCGGTGAGGAGTTGGCGAAGCCAGCACGATTCGGCGACGACGTTAGCGACCGCGCGGTACTCGGCCTCCGCACTAGACCGGGACACCGTGTTCTGACGCTTCGAGGACCAAGAGACGAGGTTGGGTCCGATAAAGACGCAGAACCCGGATGTCGAGCGGCGGGTGTCCGGGCACCCGGCCCAGTCGGCGTCGGAGTAGGCGACGAGGTCGTGTGTCGGGGCAGAGCTGTGGATGCGCAGACCGAGGTGGGAGGTGCCATGCACGTACCGCAGGATCCGCTTGACGAGCTGGAGGTGCCGCTCACGGGGATCGTGCATGAAGAGACAGGCCTGCTGGACCGCATGAGTGATGTCCGGCCTCGTCAGGGTCAGGTACTGGAGCGCGCCGGCAAGGCTCCGGTAGAGGGTAGGGTCGGCGACGGGCGCACCCTCTGAGGCAGACAGCTTGGCGCGAGCGTCGAGGGGCGTGCTGATCGGCTTGCAGGTGAGCATGCCCGCCCGATCGATGACCTCGAGCGCGTACTGCTGCTGCGAGACGAAGAGGCCGGAGGCAGAGCGTTGCACGTTGACGATGAGGAAGTGATGCAGCTCGCCGAGGTCGGTCATGGCAAAGGCTTGGTGCAGAGAGTCGATGACGGAGCGAAGGAGAGCGGTGCTGCTGGCAGTGAGGATGATGTCGTCCACGTATAAGAGCAGATACGCCATGGAGTCGCCGCGGTGGAGGATGAACAGCGAGCTATCGCTGTGGGAGGCGACGAAGCCGAGGGCGACGAGGTGCGCCATGAACCGCGAGAACCAGGCGCGGGGGGCCTGCTTCAGGCCGTACAAGGAGCACTGGAGACGGCAGACATGATCCGGGCGGTCGGCGTCGAGGAAGCCGGAAGGCTGCTCGCTGTAGACGACCTCGTCGAGCCGGCCGTGAAGAAAGGCGTTCTTCACGTCCAGCTGGTGGATCGGCCACGAGCTGCTGACGGCGAGGCTGAGGATGACCCGGATAGTTGATGGCTTGACGACGGGGCTGAAGGTCTCGGTGTAGTCGACATTTTCACGCTGGGTGAACCCACGCAGGACCCAGCGAGCCTTCTGGCGTGCCAGAGAGCCGTCGGCATTGAATTTGTGCCTGTAGATCCATTTGCCGCTGACGACGTTCACACCTGCAGGACGCGGCACTAAACACCAGGTCTTATTATGAATCAGTGCATCATATTCCTCACGCATAGCGGCATACCAGCGGGGGTCTTTGAGGGCAGTGCGGTAGGTTGGAGGGATGGGGGAGAGGAGATCGACGGTGAGATTAGTTTGAGTTTTAGGAAGGGCAAAGCCAGATTTGCCGCGCGTGCGCATAGGATGAGGGTTTTGTGGGGGTGCGATGGCAACGGCGCGCGGTGGGAGCGAGGTGCTTCATGGCGAGGTGCTGCATGGCGCGGTGCTGGACGTGGGAAAAAGGCAGCGAGGGGAGGGTTGCATGCGGTCGTGGGGCACGGCGCGTGGGGTGGAGCCGCGTGGCGGAAGGGAAGGGGGCGAGGTGGGAGCAGCATGCGAGGGTGGGGTCCGCGGAGCTGGCGCAGGGGGCGGGCCGGTGGGAGGATGGGACGCGGCGGGTGCGGGGGAGACAGGTGGGCTGTTGTGCATAGGCGCGTGATCCGAGGAGGATCTGGAGTTGGTGGGAAACGAGGTAGGAGGGGACGATCCCGAGGCGTGGAAGGGCGGCGGACGAGGTGGTCGGGCGCTGGGATTTTCTGCTGTGGGATCGGGTGCGGAAAGTGTGGATTGGAAGGGAAAAATTGTCTCATCAAATGTAACGTGCCGAGAGGTGTAAACGCGCCGAGTGCGTAGGTCGAGGCAGCGGTAGCCTTTATGCTCGGGGGGGCTACCAAGAAGCACGCACGGGGTGGATCGGGGTGAGAGTTTGTGGGCGGCGTATGGTGCAAGGTTAGGGTAGCAGAGGCACCCAAAAGTGCGTAGGTCGGTGTAGCTAGGGTGAACGCCATGTAGGAGAAAGAAGGGTGTGAGGTTGTGAACTACGTGAGATGGTCGTCGGTTGAGGAGATGGGTAGCCGTGTGGAGAGCTTCGACCCAATATGGTGGTGGCATGTGAGCTTGAGCGAGGAGAGTGCGAAGAATGTCGTTAGTGGAGCGAATGGCACGTTCGGCCTTCCCATTTTGCGGAGAAGTGTGCGGACACGAGAGACGGAGTACAATGCCTCGATCGGAGAGAAAGGTGAGAAGGGCGGTGTTGACGAACTCACCCCCATTGTCGCTTTGAATGCAATGGATAAGGGAGTGGTACTGCGTGAGAATGTAGCGACAAAAGCGTACAAGAACAGAGGCCGTTTCAGACTTGTTATGTAAAGGGAAAGACCAGGAGAAATGAGTGTAGTCATCCATTATTATAAGATAATATTTAAAACCAGAAAAGCTGGATACAGGCGACGTCCAGAGGTCGCAGTGAATTAACTGAAACGGGAAACTAGTAAAGGAAAGCGATGCTGAAAAAGGTAATCTAGTGTGGCGCCCTCGTTGGCATGCATCACATGTAGGAGATGGTGCGGGCACATTATTACATGAAGGGGAAATAAAAGACTGTAGCGAGGCCTGAGTAGCCCGGCTTGGATGACCGAGGCGGCGGTGCCAAATATCGCCGGCGGTGGTGCTGGTGAGGATGGTGGCGCCGGAGCCTAGGAACGGGTAGAGCGGGCCGGAGCTACTGGACCTCATGATTAGCCTCCGAGTGAGCAGATCCTTCACAGAAAAGCCATAGGGGTCAAATTCGATTGAGCATGAGTTATCAGTAGTGAATTTACGAACAGAGATTAGGTTTTTGACTACGTTTGCAGAGACTAGGACGTGGTTGAGATGAAAGGGTTTGGGAGGGAGAGAGGTATAGCCGAGGGAAGAGGGAGTCATGATGGTGCCGTTGCCTACTATAATGGGAGGAAGATGATGAGCTGAAACATCATAAAGCCGAGTGAGTATACCTGCGTTCCCAGAGATATGTGAGGAGGCACCAGAGTCCATGTACCAGTCGGCGGCGCCGGGCTGCTGCAGCGACATGTTGCTCATGGCGGAGTTGAGCATGCTGAAGTTGTCCCACGAGCCAGGAGTGGGCGACGGTGGAGGTGGCGCATGCGAGGAGGACGACGCGCCAGGGTAGAAGACGGGGTACACCTGCGCCGGGGCAGCGGGGCGGGGCCCGAGGATGCCGGCGGCGTGCGGGGGCACCCACGGAGCACGCCCAGGAGGAGGAAAAGGCGCGCCCCAGGGCGCGAAGTACCCCATCCACGGCGTCTGCCCGCCGGGGAACTGCTGCTGCTGGGGGTGGCGGCCGCCGTTGCCGCGACCACGACCGCGGCCACGACCACGGCCATTGCCACGGGCGCGATCAGAGGAGCCGCCGCGACCTGGGGTGCCCTCGCCGGTGGGCCGAGCGCGATCGCCAGAGCCGGGTGGGCCGCGATCGCCAGAGGAGGTGTCGGAGAGGCCGCCGGCGTTGGTGCTGACGGTGAGGGCGGTGGCCCCCTCGGTGCGATCACGGGCGTCGAGGGAGATCTCTTCAAGAAGGAGGCGCGAGCGCGCCTGGATGAAGGTGGGGAAGGGTACCTGGAGGGGGAGCACCGAGGCGAGGACGTGGAAGCGGCGCGAGAGCCCGCGGATGAGCTGCAGAGTGAGGGACCGGTCGGTGACCGGTTCGTCCACGTCGGCGAGGGCGTCAGCAAGGGCCTTCAGGCGGCGGCAGTATTCGCCGACGTGGAGGTCGCCCTGGGTGGTGGAGCGGAACTCGGCCCCGATGTGGATCGCGTGGGCCGGCTGATTGTCGTGGAAGAAGTGAGTCAGCTGGCTCCAAGCGCGGTGCGCCGTGTTGTCCGGCGACTTGATGACGTCGTAGAGGTCGTCGGAGATGGACCCGTAGATCCAAAGCAGGATGGTGACGTCGGCGTGGCGCCATGCCACGGTCTGCTGTTGAGGCTCGGAGAAGTGGTCGACGCGCCCCCCGGCATCGTACATGGAGAGCACGCACCTGAAGATCTGCCGCCATTTGGAGAAGTTGCCGGCGGCGAAGTCCAGCTTGAAGTTGAGGAAGTGGCCGATGTTGAGCTGGTGCATGTTGGGGATGCCGGAGGAAGACGAGGCGCCGGCGGACGGAGGGCCCGGGAACGGGAGAGCGACCGCGAGCGGCACCGTCGCAGGGGGCGCCGTGGCCACGGGCAGAGACGCCATGGCAGCAGGAGTCTTGGCAGGAGGTGCCGGGGCAGGAGGCGCCGTGGTGACGGGCAGAGGCGCCGTGGCGACGGGGAGGGGCGCCGAGGAGGACATGGTGAAGTCTCAGAGAGAACTCGCGTCTGATACCAAGTTGAAGGATTAAACTATCTGTATTGATTATGACTTCACAAGTTACGCATATATATACATGGAGTGCAACGGCAGGATAAGGTTACAACTGATCTAGCTAGTCCTAAGGAGACATGAGCTACGTGCGGGACGAGCCAGTCGTGGGCGCAGGACTCGGGCGTGCGGGTGGCGAGGAGGACGTGGAGGAAGTAGTGTTCCAACAGGACGAGCGAGGTTGATGGCCGGGGAGGGCGAGGATTTTTGCGTTTGGCGCGTGACCTCGCCTATTCCCCATTTAAAATGAAGGTTCAGCCCTTTGCAGAGTATTGGTGAGTTTTGGAACTCAGCATAGCAAGACCAACAGTCAGTTAGTCAACGGCAGGTGCCACAAGTGCATGCCTGTCATATTTTTGCGGACTTTATCTCTGTGGGTGCTTGACATACACGTGACTCCTTGAATTCCGTATAAATAAGAAAAAAAGTTTACCATGCTTTTTATATTGCGTACTCAGCATAGATGGGACCCATCAAATTCGGTGATAAAAAAATAAGGCATAAAATTATTGCGTTCCTAGGAAAAAGGTGAAGTTTGTGAAGTTTCTTGTCACTGCCAAGTCCTAATTTGTATCAAAGTCGGCAGATACCTCAATTTGGCGAGTTCCCAATAAATTGAACTTGGCGAAAGGTCAGAACTCGATGAAATCCCAGATTCCAGTAGAGGACGCATTGGTGTTACAGTTTTAGGTGCCTTTTTAGTTGATCCAATGGATGTTATTTAAAAAAAATGATGTAGCTTACTGTAGTTGATGCCTTAGGAGTCAATTTTCGAATAAAAAGAGATAAGCTATGATTTCTTATGTTCCTTAATCTACACCGAACATTTCGCTCTTCCATGGATGGACTTAATTTGAGGTTCTCATAAGATTTATATTCTCCACCGATCGGTTCGTTCTGCCACTGAACCTACACAATTAGATGTCCATGTCTGTGGAATCTTATTCATTGTGGTGTCTCTGACAATGCCATGGTCAGGTACATTTCCTACGAAGAGATGGGAGTTGCTAGAAATCTACGTCCCTGCTGATTTTCCATTTGTCTTTCTCAAAGTTGACGATTCCCAAGCACTTTCTGGGCTACCTCTTGCAGCCCAGAGAATTCTGCCAACGTGCAAATTCAGGCGGTCATCTGAACTCTTGGTTTATTTCTCAGTCTCCGGATCACAGTTCGGCACCATGTGTCACTCCAATGTAGGGGCGTATAGCCAGGCCCAGCACTAGTAGAAAAAGGGATTTTTGTCCCGGTTGGTAAGGCCCTTTAGTCCTGGTTCGAAAACCGGGACTAAAGGGTCGTTACTAATGCCTCTCCCCTTTAGTCCCGGTTCGAAGGAACCGGGACTAAAGGGCGCGGCCACGTGGAGCTCCACCTTTAGTCCCGGTTGATAACACCAAACGGGACTAAAGGAAATTTTATGATTTTTTTTTTGAATTTTTTTTTGATTTTCAAATTTCTGAATTATTTTAATCTCTAGTCTGTAATCACCACCCCTCATCACTACTCAATTTATCCTCTAACCACCCCTCATCATTCCAAATCATTTAACTTCCCGAACGGTTAACTTACCGAACGGTCACCCATCCTCCCACTCCCCCAACCTGAGCACGCTTCACTTCCGGGTTCTATTCTCACTCGTTTCCAAGTCTGCACTTGTTGTTTTCCTGACAATAGTAAGATGTCAATCCTATTAACCTTCACGGATTTTTCTTGAGCATGAAGTGACACATTTCACTGTTTGAGTTTGAAACTATTATTTTAAAAAACAAAAATTATTTAGTAACACTAATATTTCTTGAATAATTAGTTTGACCATTGTTTGACCATATTTGACCAAAATTCGAAATAACTGAAATAATTATTTAGTAACACTAATATTCTAGAATAATTAGTTTGACCATTGTTTGACCACAGTTTGACCAGATTTGACCAGATTTGACCACATTTTTTCCAAAAAAAATTGAAACTATATTTTTTTCTGTTACTAGTGGCGCACCTAGCAAATGGTGCGCCACTAGTAAGTTTGAAATTTTTTCGATTTTTTCCACTCTAGATCTTATAAGCCCCGTAACTTTTTTTCTGTTAGGTTTTTGAGGATTTTGAAAATGTTTAACAGGGTTTCCCCGGTTAAATTCGGATGTAACTTTCCGAGTAGATGATTTTTCATATAAAATACTTTTTAATCCGAGTTCGTATGCAAAAGTTATGCCCATTTTACAAATTCCAGTGAGATTTTGCAAATAAAGTCCAAATTCGTATTTGTAAATTTTCCCAACAACCAGACCACATATCACATGGGAAACTTATTTTATTTTATTTTATTGACATTTCCATCATTTTCTTTTGTTTTTTCTAAAACTGAAAAGGTGGTCGGGGGGGGGGGGGGGGGAGTTTGAAAATGGGACCTTTAGTACCGGTTCGTGCCATGAACCGGTACTAATGCCTCAAAGCCCATTAGTCCTGGTTCGTGGCACGAACCGGGACTAAAGAGCCCAGGTGAACCGGGACTAATGCCTTAGCCGCACGAACCGGGATAAATGCTCACATTAGTCCCGGTTCGTGATTGAACCGGGACTAATGTGAAAAATTCCCTGTGACCAAAGCCCTGTTTTCTACTAATGCAGGCAACACATGCCATGCAACAAGGTCTTTCATTGACTGTATCTACTATTCAATACTATAGCTATGAGATTGGCCTGGGGAGCGGCAAGCTCCTGGCTACGCAACTGCTCTATGCTGTGTGGCTATACAGACCAACCAGGCCGTGCCTAGCGGGGTGGCTATACCATAGCCACTGAAAACTGTACGCTGTGTTTGGTTGCATCCATACAGACCAACCAGGCCGGCGCGGTGTAAAAATGGCCCGTTTGATAGATTGTATCCACTGTTTGTTTTGTATAGCACGAACCTTAAAGCACCGCCAGTCAAGCCCGCTAGAAACGGTGGAATGGGCCATTTCGCCTCAGCCAAGCAGCGTTTTTTATTCTAGCATGGTGCAGCAGTCAGTGGCGGGCGTTGATAAGCGCCCGCCGCACGTACTTTACACAGCAGTGGCGAGCGTTGCACCTTGCCTACCATTAGTAGGGTCGCCCACCACTGCTACCAGATTGAATCCGCCCACCACAGTTAGGGTCCTACCAGTGGCGGCCGGGCCCCACCACTGATGACACTTTAGCAGTGGCAGGAGGTCAGTGGTGGGCAGCCCCACCTCCTCCGACTCCAGAATCACCGGCTTCACAGACTACCAGTCTAAGTAGAGCTCCATTCTAAGAGTAGTCTTAGTTAGATAGTTTGTAGTTGTTGATGTCGACTCAGAGTAGAACTTGAGTAAAACTTGTGATGATGCTTTTAGGTACACGAATCATTAATGCTTATGTTGGTTATGTTACTTGTGTTCTTCTCCTGGTTTGCTTTTTTAAATTATGTTCTTCTCTTGGTAGATGAGGTGGTATGCGGTGTGTAGAAGGAGGTCTCCAGGAATGTATGATTCGTGGGAGGCATGTAGTGAACAGGTGAATGGTTACAACAATAGCTCAGATAAAGGGTTTCCAACTAGGCAGGAGGTAGGAGATGCTTACACCAAGTTTGTGCTCAGAGCGAAGCGCGACGATAGAGTGGGCAAAGGTGAAGGTCAGATCGGGTTTAGTCGGCTGAAGAAGCTGATAATCTTCGACCAGTTCGTCGCCATTTTGATGTTGATGCTATATTGTCCATGGATAGTATACATTCGGTTAAATGTTACTTCTTTTCTATGGTTGTTATCTTTTCTATACATCGCCATGGTTAAAATGCTTTTTGCCGAGGATGTTACTCAGCTTCATTTACTTTTACTGTAGTGATGTAAGCAAAAGATCAGAGCTAATGGAACAACCCTGCATAAGCAAAGGATTAGTAACTTGGGAAGAGTCGTTCTGCCCAGCTGGGGGCTGCTCTTCGTTTGGCTGCTTTGTAGGAGTTTGACAAGCATCTTGTTTTCCCTTGTACAAGGGTCAAGGGTATAGATATCATAGTAGATGATCAAGTGAGTCAATCGGCGACCGATCACCGATCGCCGCGCATTAATCTGCCCGCTGCCACTCGCCAGTCAGTCCGTGTTCCTCAGTCGATCGACTGCCGCCTGCCTATTCTCCCAGAAGAAGTTTTGTTTTATTTCTAGCCCTCCTACTCTCTATTAAATTGATGCCCACACCATCGATCATGTGACGAGACTTGTTCATCTGTGCGTTATCAGACTTGTTCCGTGGATTTCGTTTTCCATGTGACCTTGTGATACGCTATGATTTTTGTTGGCTTTTCAGTAGTAATTCATAAATATAAGATGGTCCAGCTTTTCTATGAGTGAGTGTATAGACATGTTTTACTGTATTTGTTTTGTTTGCGGGGATAGCTCAGTATTTTCTAAGTATTTCAAAAATACTACAGTTTTTAGGATTACCATGATTTTATTTACTTTGAGCTGTTTGACAACCACACAAAACTGTGGTTTCAATACTACAGTTTTTCTAATACGATGGTATTTTCTCTGCGTAAAAAGAAACCCTGGACCTCTTTTTTAAAACAGAGCATGCGAAAGAACGAGCCGATCGTTCTCTTCGGTAGCTTCAAGCCGCCACAAGCTCGTCTTGATCGGGCACCCATGGACAAATCAAGGATAGGCAGTTCAGTGTGGCGCGTATAGGGAGAGTACCGTAGTTGATGGGAAGGAGCAGGCTCACTAGTAGAAAAGGGGGCTTTGGTCCAAGCCGGGTAACCCCATTAGTCCCGGTTCAGTCCAAAACCGGGACCAATGGGGGCATTGGTCCCGGTTCGTGAGCCCAGGGGGCCGGCCGGGCCACGTGGGCCATTGGTCCCGGTTCATCTAGACCTTTTGGTCCCGGTTGGTGGGATGAACCGGGACCAATGGGCCTCGCTCCTGGCCCACAACCATTGGTCCCGGTTCGTGCCTCAAACCGGGACTAAAGATTAGACCTTTAGTTCCGGTTTGAGGCACGAACCGGGACTAATGGGGATGAGACCTTTAGTCTCGGTTCGTGCCACGAACCGGTACTAAAGGTCTCATTTTCAAACTCTACCCCCCCCCCCGATCGCCTTTTCAGTTTTAAAAAAAATAAAATAAAATGATGGAAATGTCAAAAAAATAAAATAAAATAAGTTTCCCATGTGATATGTGGTTTAGTTGTTGGGAAAATTTGCAAATGTGAATTTTGACTTTATTTGCAAAATCTCTCTGAAATTTGTAAAAATGGGCATAACTTTTGCATACTAACTCGGATGAAAAAGTTTTTTATATGAAAAATCATCTACTCGAAAAGTTACATCCAAATTTAATGGGGGGAACCCCATTAAACATTTTCAAAATCCTCAAAAACCTAATAGAAAAAAACTAACGGGGCTTTTAAGATCTAGAGTGGAAAAAATCAAAAAATATTCAAACGATGGGCAAACTGTGGTCAAACAATGGTCAAACTAATTATTCTAGAATATTAGTGTTACTAAATAATTATTTTTGTTATTTCAATTTTGGTCAAATCTGGTCAAACTGTGGTCAAACTGTGGTCAAACAATGGTCAAACTAATTATTCAAGAAATATTAGTGTTACTAAATAATTATTGTTTTTTAAAACAATAGTTTCAAAATAAAACTATGAAATGTGTCACTTCATGCTCAAGCAAAATTCCTGAAGGTTAATAGGATTGACATCTCAGTATTGTCAGGAAAACAACAAGTGCAGACTTGGAGCGAGGGAGAATAGAACCCGGAAGTTAAGCGTGCTCAGGCTGTGGGAGTGGGAGGATGGGTGACCGTTCGGGAAGTTAGATGATTTGGATTGATGAGGGGTGATTATAGGATAAATTGAGAAGTGATGAGGGGTGGTGATTACAGACTAGAGGTTAAAATAATTCAGAAATTTGAAAATCAAAAAAAATCAAAAAAATTTCAAAAAAAATTTCAAAAAAAAATCATAAAATTTCCTTTAGTCCCGGTTGATGTTATGAACCGGGACTAAAGGTGAAGCTCCACATGGCCGCGCCCTTTAGTCCCGGTTCTGGATTGAACCGGGACTAAAGGGAGAGGCATTAGTACCGACATTTTAGTCCCGGTTCCAGAACCGGGACTGAAGGCCCTTTTTCTATTAGTGGCTGCGACAACAACCTTGACGGCGAACGCGGACGAAGGCCGAGCGTTAGCTCCTGGTGCTCCAAGACGCGAAAGAAAACCAAGCCACTCCCGTCAACGCGAAGCTCCGCCGCGAGGTGCGACGCGGTGTGATCGGTGTTATGGTAGTTACACCTATTTGGTGTACTTTGGTAAGTATACACTGAGCTTGTGCATGGTGCGTTTAGCTTGGCCGTTCGGTTCAGTTAGTGCATGGTCCTGCTAGTTTGTGCACGCCGGTGCACTGTGCCCCGTTCATCAGTTTGTAGCTAGCAACGCACCGTTTGCACCTGGTTCAAACGGCTACCTAGTTAATATTACGTCGATGCATGCAAGCTCTTGCCAAACTGGTCCACAGTATTCTAATACTTCAAAAATACTCTGTTATGTTAAAACTGTGGTATTGTGTATTTGTTTGTCCACTTATTTTATTTCATATGTCGTCTGTATTGAAATAGTCAACACGTATTATGTTTGTGGACGGAGGGAGTAATTTATAAATTACAGCATTTCATCATTGTATTTAGATAGAACTACTCATCAACCCGTGCACCTGCACGGGCTAATGACTTTGAGTCAAAAACTTTGTATTTATGTACCCTGGAAAAAGAATAATCGGTCACAATATTGTTGACTGTTTCTATAAGTGCACTTATCAAAATCGCAGTCACCTTTTGTATTTATGTACACTGAGCTTTGAATGAACGTACATAAATACAAAATGATACCTAATTTGACTGTACACAATTTGAACGTACATAAATACAAAATGAGGAAATAATACCTAATTCATGGTAGTAATATGGAAAAAACCAAAAATAGTATAATTTTGGAAATTTATTGTAGAAAATGATACATTATTGAAAAATAGAATGGTAAAAATTTAGTAACATTTTGGTAAATTTGTACATTTCTATTGACTGTAAATTTAGTCCTAGTTAGTTTTATCAATTTGAGATAATAGAAATTTGGTTTTTGCTGTGTGGTAATTAAAAAAATATAGTTCTTCCCTCAAAGCAGTTCAGTCTATTACTCTTTACCCATTGGCATAAAATACTATATACTGTGTCAGTTTGCGTTCTTTAGTGAATATATAAATTCTTATTTATCGTTAAATTATCAGAAGTTTTGTTTCTTTATTAAAAGAATAAATAGCTGGTCACAAAATTTGAAATTATGTGCTATTTTAGTCTTCAACTTCCGCAAATGGATGTTACACATCTTTGTACCTAAAAATGCACACTATGACTTAATCTCTTTTTTATTTTGCAACTCGGTCGGCTCAGAAATAACATTTGCTTAGTGGACTGAGAAATAACAAATTTGAAATATTATACTGAATTGTGGGTGCGGTTTATCTATGCCATTTGAAAGACCCAGTAAAAAGGGGTTTCTATTGGTCATTATGAAAGTTAGAAAATATATATTGCATTATATATAGCTCGTAATCAAAATTAAGATATATGTACTTTTCAAATTGCGTACTTATAATTTTTATTAGGCATATTTTGCATTTATTGTCTCAATTTTTGTTCCGGATGAAAATCTTGAACACTTTTATGGAACGTCAGGGGCATGCAAGTGAGAAGAAGTTGGCGATCAAGGGAGGCAATGGAGAAAACAATCGACAAAACCATGCACTGTATTATTATACTCGTAAAGAGAGTAAAGATTGACATTTTCTGGAGAGTATATCATAAAAAACTTGTTTATTTGTACTCCAAATTAACGTTATTTGTTGGGCAAAAAATATATATATCATGAATCACTTGTACGCAGCCATTCTGTACTATTACCGTTTCCTATGCACATATACGTGTGGATTACCTCGCTGGTAAATTAACATCAAGCCAGTTTCATTAATCTATATTGAGACGTGTTTTTTATAAGGGGACCTATTAGAGACTTGTTGTATAGGCTTTCTTTTTTTCTTTGTTGTAGGACGTAGCGTGTTTACTTTGGAAACTGCTAGTGCACACGTTTTTTTTACTGTAATCTAATAGGATTGTTATTTATGGACCATACATATTACATTTGATCATAGTCGTATATTTAATAATCCTATGGTAATTATTGATCTTACTCTAGAATTAGCGTGGAGCCTCGTATGGTGCCTCTAATTAGTAAATATAAGATATAAGATATATGATGATAACTAATATATTATTTATGCTCTACAATCGAAGGTTAGACTTCACATGGATGGGAAAAATATTTTTGGACGTAGTTGCTCACACACCAAAGATTTTCAAGATATGTGCTCGTTCAAATTTTTAGGTTCTGTCAACTTTTCTTATCTTGATAAGCTTAGAAATCATGTATTCTTAGTAACATGATTTTTTGGAACAAAATAAAAGGTCCCCGGCACAGGGCCCCTAATTTGTGGAGAGGGACCTGTTACCGACTTGTGTCTGCTTCCTTGTGTTTTCTTGCTCTAGGTGGCCGTTGTGCTTGGATATTTCCCTTTCCTTTTGTTGTAGTGGAACACTGGTTTCTGTTAACAGAAACAGAATAGATATCTTACAAACGCTTGCTGGGGGTGGGGTCCCAGCAAACGCCCACATAACCATAAGATTTGCATTCGACGGTGACACTTTTTTGCAAAAGAAGAAAAATCCACAATTTAAACAAATTGCCATGATAGTTTTGTAAAATGTTAACCGCAGCCTAACCAATACACATAAACTGCCATTGGGGGGTTTGCAAATACCATGTCCCCCGGCGAGCATTCGCTGGGGATTGGCTTTCTAACAGAAATCAGAGAGGAAACTCTCTTTTCAAAAAAAGAAAGAAAAGCTGCTGACTTGTGCCGTTCACATTACAACATGGCGCAAGCCCAACAACATCGATCTCTAGCACTAGCACATAAATGCTAATAGCAACAGCAGGCAAAGATAGAGTTCGTATGATCTTCCATTTCCTTGAAGTTAAAGACAGGAATAATCCGAAATGTCAAAAAGAATGGCACAATTAAAAGGAAGCAAAGAGATAACGAGGAGCTTTAATTATTCGTTTCCTGCGCTGCAGCTTTTGATGGATGAGCTGCCAACAGCGGCGCACATAATATTTTAGACGCTTTAAGCATCACTAAAAGTTGTAAGGGCATCTTCAACGGTGACCCGCAAATTCCCTCGGTTTTGTCCGAAATTCAGTCAAGACCAATGTCCAAACGCTGATGCGGGAGCCGGCCATCCAATCGTGCCTTCCGCCAAACAGCTTCCATTCACATACACACCTTCCGCCAAAAATACTTTTCATTCCATTGTGTGTTAGTAAAATAATCCATTAAGCTCACTAATATACACCTTCCGCCAAACACTT
Organism: Triticum urartu; assembly: GCF_056163025.1. Classification (NCBI taxonomy): domain Eukaryota; kingdom Viridiplantae; phylum Streptophyta; class Magnoliopsida; order Poales; family Poaceae; genus Triticum; species Triticum urartu. Next base: position 13,782,910 of record NC_141878.1, on the reverse strand, counting down.
TCTGTTCACATGCACACCTTTCGCCAAAATACCTTCCGTTCAATTGTGGGTTACTAAAATAATCAATTAAGCTCACTAATGTACACCTTCCGCCAAACACTTGCATGATTAATAGTAGTCTCCGCCAAAGCAAAAAAAGATTAGCCGCAGCTATTCGCCATCCGGAGGAAGAGAGGACACGTGGTGACTTTTGGTTCATCATGTGGATTTCCGGACTCCCGCCAAGGTTCCCCACGTTTATCTCCAATTTACTGGAAAAACGTGGTCCAGACCGCTCAATGGACCGATACAGAACCGCGATAGATGACAAACTGCGTCTAGACAGCACGGTTCGGATGCTTGCGGGAGGTTTGAGGGTCCGCCTTGGAGATGCGCTAATCCACGGGCCACGGCAATATAGCATTCTACTTGATCTGTGGTTTGCAGCCGCTATTTATACTCTCCGAAGACCGTCCGGTTCACTTCTCCATGGTATACATAGTCATCTATATACCTTTTTTCTAAGAGGGCCATCTGAATTCGAGTTCAAAGTCCATTTTTTTAGATAGCTTACAACATATGACATGCAGTTGTGTTCAAAGTCAAGGCCACTGACCAACATGTTATGTTTCTTTTGAGAAACTAACATGTACTTGTACCCGAAAAGCTCTGGTAACCACCACTTATTTTATTTTATTTTATTTTTGAAATTAACCGCCACTTATATGTTACTATAATTCCACGCATGATAGATAAACGAATATATGTTTGCGTGTCTTCCTTGCACTACATTTTTTTCTCCTATTGTTTGCTCATGCTGTCATGCGTGAAACGGCAACGCGTACATGCAGGGTATTACGATGGATCTCCCGCGGCTCAACATAGGCCAAAACGGAAGACGGGCTTCCTCAAAGCATGGTAATAAAAAGGAGCCCCGTCATATTTCTTTGCTCTACATTAGTTCTGTACTAATCTAACGTGCTCTGTGTTTGCCCTGCAAACTACAGCCTTGCTGCTTTGTGTTGTTGCTGCCTCGTAGACGAGTGTTGCTGCGGCTCATGTCAGATTTGTCGCAAACACGCCAAGCCAGATGGTGACCGATGAACAGTCCGAGCTGAGATACATATGTAACGTAGTACATACTAGAAGAAAAGGCACGCCTTGGCACGCTGTTTACTGTAATGTAGCATCACGTGTACCTGACGAAACTGAATCCCATGAGGCTGAAGGTGTGTAGGAGTTGAAGACGTCGCAGTCTGGGACCCGCAAGTAAGCGACGATGTTGAGTATTATGATTATAGCGTAGGATCTTACTCTACCCTGTCTTGTACTTCAAGTTGGTCATTGTACCCCTATATATGCGCCCACGAGGCTCAAGCAATAAACAATCAATTCCACCAACATCCTTCTCTATTCCTTCTGACCGTCGTGGAAGATTTTCGGTCAGTTCAATTTATAAGATATTGATCAAAACAAAGATTCAGAGGGAGAATTGGTTAGAGAATGTTCAAGGCCAGTCTGGCACTAGCATTGAGGAACGAAACTGGACGAAGCTTTGAAACATTACAGTGCCATCTAAGATCAAGAATTTCTTGTGGAGGTTGGGGCAGAACTCGATGCCTACCTCAGATGTGTTGCATCACCGTCATATGGCAACATCTTTTGTTTGTGCAATATGTTCATCTGAAGACAATTGGAAGCACGCTCTATTTGAATGCATGTTGGCAAGAAGTGTGTGGTAGCTCGCTACAGAGGAGATGGTTGGACATATGTGTGCAAATCATGCTTTGAATGCAAGGTACTGGCTGTTCTTGCTGAACTCGACACTATCTCATGAGATTTTCACTGAGATGGTAGTGACCATGTGGGCGATCTGGAAAGTAAGGAGAAAAGCAATCCACGAGGATATATTTCAGAGTCCACTCTCAATGTTGGAAGACTAACGGCACTTGTGCAACGTGAGGACCGAGTCCTCCGCAGTTAGGCTCACGATCTCTCCTATCATGTAGCACACGATGTGCATGCCCTTGTATAGCTCGGGCAGTTATTCTCGGTACTCTGTATATGACCCCTTCGTGGGCAATGGAATGTGATCACGCAGTGTTTCCATAATCCAACTTGGCACCAGAGCAACCCTTCCTACGACCTACCCTCCATGGCCACCGACGACTCTTCCGGTGGCCTCGCGAGCTCCTCCGCTCCGCCTCCCTCTCCGGCACTCCCCTCTTCCGGACTCCCAGCCCCCATAGCTACTGCTCCACCGGCGACTGCTCCTGCCCCCATAGCTACTGCTCCACCAGCCACTGCTCCTGCTGCCATGTCCGTGTTTCCCTTCGTGCTGCCGGCCGCCCACTCTGACGTCGCATCTTCCTCTTCCCCGCCGTCCCCTCCATCCACAGCCTCAACAACATCGGCAACTTCATCACCTTCAAGCTCAACGTCCAGTCCGGTAACTAAAATACTAATTGGATGCTCCGACCAAGCCTTCACGTTAATCCTTATAAAACATCATAAATTATCCGTTAGATATGCAAATTGCACATCTACAACCATTGGATGAAGTGCCTCGAGGAGTCCTTGCCATCACTACTAGAAAAAAAGGCTGTTAGTGGCGCACCTATTTTGGCTATTAATGGCGCACGCCTGGTGTGTCACTGTTAATCTACATAACAGTGCCGCACCACCTGCTACGCCATTACTATCCGAGACACTAATGGCGCAGCTAAAGTGCGCCATTACTAAGCCCAGAAGTGCGCCACTGCTGTTACTCCAAAGGACCATGCGTACCTTGTGCTCTAGGTTACTAATGGCGCACTTTTAAATAATGCGCCACTGGTGTTTTTATTTCTGTGCGCCACTAAAGTGCACTATCACTACTAGGGAAAACCCTAGTAGCAGCGCAGGTTTTAGACCTATCAGTAGCGCGGGGTTATGCACTACTGATAAGGCGCTACAGCTAACGAATAGCAGTAGCGTTCCTCCACCCACGCTACTGCTAAATCGACTTGGTAGTAGCGAGTTCCAGGAGGAGCGCTACTGGTAATTAGTAGTAGCCCTTCTCCCTGCCCGCGCTGCTACTATTATTTCGTATTTTATTTCTTTTTTATTTCATGTTGTATTCATACACCTTTACACAAGTTTTCATACAACTGGAATTTAGAAATTGTTTTTACATCATAATGAGTTACTACATCACAGGGTGAAAGAACCGTGTAGACTAGTTTCAAGTGGATGGACATCCACTTGAAACTAATCCCCGGTTCTTTCACCCAATGATATAATAAATATCATCATCATCATATCATTAACAACTTATCATCATAATACATCATTGTCATATAACACCTCCTCAAGATCATCATTTTCATCAATGAGACATCACATAGCAAATTGGTCACTAGTCGTAATCACAAGTACTCCTCACATCATCAACTCTAACACATTGTATCACATAATAAACATATTATACCTCATATGACCTACTACATTCTCTTAGGACCTACTATATTCTCTAAGATAAAATAGCAAAAAACAAGATAGCCCCTGACTCTCGATTATGGAGAATGGAGATTATCCTGTCTCCAATTCTTGCCTTTCGCTTAATGTTACTTCCAAGAACCTCCTTGCAAATGTCCAAACATTTTTTCCATTCTTTGATTAGCATGTGTTCATCGCTTTTAGAAATCCGATATGCACAGGTGAGCTCCTTAGATTCACCTGGCTGTATGTTCATAACTGCAAGGCGACCATTCTGATACATCAGATGAGGCACACAATCCATCGGGATTTTCTGTTGAAAAACATAGTAATAACTTCGTAGTTAGCAATGATGTACTAGTTTTAGAAGTATGCAAAAGATGCATGGATGTCGTAATAGTAAAAAATCTTACTAGGGTATCTCCATTGAAGTTATCGTGGTTCAACGCGTGCACTAGTGGCACGTATTCACCATAATTTGGAGGAGTTCGATAATAGGTATTGTAATTCTCAAAAAAAGTACAATAAGCAATCAGATGACTTTTCTCCTTACAAGTTAATTCGGAGCCATCAGTGTAGTGGGTTTTGTCTACCATCTTCTGCACATGCTTTGAAGATTCAAAATAAGCTGTCAATGGAAATAAGTTGTCAACTATTTTAAATTAAACAATATAAATTAGTTAATAAATATGTTTGAGAAACTCACATTGCGGTAGAATCGGAAGCGTATCAACAAGGACCCAAATGTCCATATTGTCTTGCTCGATGTCAGGATTACCAAGATCCATGGTGACAATCATACCCTCATAAAAACCATACATTTTGCAAAGTGCTTCCCAATTTTGGCAACCAAAATGGATTACGCTCTGAGAATTGTACAGATTTACTTCAAAATCGATATCATGATGGGTTCTTAGGTGTATTTTCTTTGTTTCATAATTTTCATGGTCTTCAAAACCCATCCTCTCCAAGACATAGCGTCTTGCATGGCATGGGATAAGCTAGTCGAATTGTAAAAGATGAAAATTAGACGTTGAAATAGTTGAAGTCATGCTTAATTACGAAAAAAACACTTGTCGTTGTTGCGTACCGTTTCAACACCGAAGGTCTCCTCGAGCTTAATGCTGAAGCGCCGATCTTCATCCAGCTCAACGAACCTGTCGCACATACCTCGATCATCGTGGCACCAGCTGCACTCCCCCGGGAGACTGTCGTCGTCCGAGTACGACATTTCCTACGTTCATAATTCAAAGATTAAACTTGTACATATTCTAGCACAAGTCATGCCAGAATTCACGGAAAAATCCGGCATGACCTTTGCTAAAAAAGGACATATCGAGCGCCTGAAATTTGCCAAAACGGAAATTAATCAACACTCCGGCAAAACATAGGCCACTCGGAGGTGTAACCAAAACATGAAATAATTGCTTAAACTAAAAAATAACAACAAATATGGCATGTTCAACTAGTTCTATTAATTCAACTAGTTCTATTAATTCAACTAGTTCTTACTAAATATAAACTTAGTATAAAAAGAAAAAAAACTAGTTCTTTCTAAAAATGAAGTAGTCCAACTAGTTATTAATTTACTTACTATACTAGTTCAACTAAAACTTAACTAGTTCAACTAAAACTAAAATAGTTCTATTAATTCAACTCGTTCTTACTAAATATAAACTTACTATAAATAGAAAGAAACTAGCACATCTACTACTACTAATTAACATCTAACTACTACATCTACTACTAATTAACATCTACTACTGCTAATTATACAACTAGTTTACCATCACTACTAGTAATTAATATCCACTACTTCTAAAAATCATTATCTATGAACCCTAAATTAACATCTACTACTACTAAAATCATCTACTAACTAAGCAAAGAGAGAGGGGGTGGGGGAGGGGTCGGGGGCTTACAGAGGGAGAGACGGTGGCGGGGAGGTGCTTGGCGACGAAGGGGCGGCGAGGGCGGGCTCGGGATCGGGAGGCGGCGGTCCTGGGCGGCGGGCTCGGTCGAGGGCGGCGGGCTCGATCGAGGGCGGTGGCGGTGAGGTCGAGGGCGGCGACAGTGTGGTCGAGAGCGGCGGCGGTGAGGTTGAGGGCGGGCGGCGGCGGCGGCGGTGAGGGCAGGCGCGCTCGGGCTCGGGCGGCGGCGACAGGAGTAGGGGAACAGGCCGGGGGGGAGGAGGACTTAGTGAAATTTTGATTGGGGGGGGGGGGGTGGTTAACTCGAACTAGTAGTAGCGCTCATATGGAAAACGCGCTATAGCTAACTTATCTATAGCGCGTTTTAGGGAAAACCGCTACTGCTAATGGAAGCAGTTATTTCTTTTGTTTATCCCAATATCAGTAATGCTTTGTCCTAAAAAAACGCTATAAGTCTAAGCAATGTAAAAACATCAAAAATATACATTGGTCATCATTGATCTTTTTGTGTATAATCTAAATAGTCAACATGAATCCTCACTGTACCTGTATAGGTCAGGCGAGGATTCATATTGCAACCACAAATCATACACATATAGTTCAATGAAGACCAAGTGCTCGAGATAGGTTGAGAAACAACATATTTAAGGTGGTAAACACCTTGTTCGCTTAGCAGTATGGGACTAAACTTAATTAATTGCGGTGATACTTAGCAGTAGCGAGTTTTGAGGAAAACCGCTGCTACTAAGTTCTTTAGCAGTAGCGCGTCCACGGAAAGGGCGCTACTACGATATCTAGCCTGGAGGCAACACCGTGGCAATTATAGTAGTAGCGCTCTTTTCACCTAGAGCGCTACTGCTAGTCAGTCATTAGTAGCGCTCTTTTCTGAAGCTCGCTATTGCTAATTAGCAGTAGCGCCTGTTTTTAGACCACGCTGCTGCTAAGATTCTGTGTATAAGGTTTTCCCTAGTAGTGTATGCACTGGTAGAAAAAGGGCCTATAGTCCCGGTTCGTAAGGGCCTTTAGTCCCGGTTCAGGAACCGGGACTAAAGTGTCGGTACTAATACCTCCCCCCTTTAGTCCCGGTTCAATCCAGAACCGGGACTAAAGGCCCTCCACGTGGGCAGTGCGCAGAGCCCAGCCAGGAGACCCTTTGGTCCCGGTTGGTGGCACCAACCGGGACCAATAGGCATCCACGCGTCAGCACTTCTGTGGCTGGGGTTTTTGTTTTTTTTTTGAAATGGGGGGGGGGGGGGTTGGGGTTTTTGGGGGGTTAATTTAGGTGTTTCATATATTGTGTTAGCTAGTTATAATTAATAGAGAGAACTGTCCTCTGTTATGTCTGTGCTTGGTCGACGCTACATACTATACATACGTATATAGAGAGGACTAGACACGCTAGCTAGCTAGTAAGCAAACGAAGGAAACAGAAGATCGTCATGAACATATATGCATATATACAGAGAGAAGTGATATCGACCACCTCTCCTTCTCCGAGAGATTGGTCGAACAACAAGTTCTCGTATATCTATCTGACACTACCGGCTACATATATACAATAATTATCTCTTACAAATATAATCATACGGACTCAGGGTTCGCATAGAATTCTCCGTCTTCAGGGATCACGTGGTCAAGAAAGAATGCCGCCAATTCCTCTTGAATTCCTCGCATGCGAGCTGGTGCTAGGAGTTCATCCCGCTTCCGAAACATCTAATTTAAAGAAGGGGGTCAATACATATATATATATATATATATGAATGAATGAAACTCAACACAAATGATGGTAATAAAATAAAATTGTGAATGTTGTTATTTACGTACTGCATATTGTTCGTCAGTGTAGCCCCGCTCACAGGTCGTGTGGCGGATGGACTCGCAAACATAGTAACCACAGAAATCATTCCCTTGTTGCTGCCACAACCACTTTACAAGAAATAGAGGTTAATCAAACTGATAAGCAAGAATGCCAAATGGTATTGATGAAACTAGCGCTTGAATGACTAGTAGATGCGCTTAAAATGCTACTATAGCTAGTACTTACTTTCAGGTGTCTAAATTGCAGCTCCTTCGGCAGTCCCGGAGCTTTTCTGGTGAATTTTCTCCAAACCCTGCCGGACAAAGAAAACAATTACTTGATATATCAGGAAATGAACAAAGTTGCTGATATGGTGGATAATGATCGATTTAATTTACTTCTCGAGTATTTGAGTCATGTCTGCATAGTCCTTGGGATCTTTTCGTCTTGAGTCTAAGACGGTTACTAGTCCCTGCTCAAGCTTAATATGTAGGAGAATATAGTGGAAACTGCACACGCATGCATAACTCATCAATTACATTACTATAACCTTGACTAATATATAAGGGAAACCGAATACGCACAAGACAGTAACACTCACTTGAAGTTGTAAGGAAAGAGTATTATATCTTTGTTTTGATTTATTATCAACGATTCAAGCATGCTGGCCTCGGTTTCTGCGGCATGAAATTTAACCTGAGTTGCATCTATGAGATATGTGTTAATGAACCCAATATCACCGACTTGTCTTTTCTTCAATTCGATGATCTTCAATCTGCATAATATAGTGAGGATGATTATAAATACATGCAATGAAAGAGCTAAGCTATATAGAGAAACTTAATGACAGAAGTAGTAGTACTTACAGACAGTAGCAGGTGACAGTTGCTTTATCGAGGGCCAATTGATTGAAGAACTGATAGAACTCCTCAAATGGAACAGGTAACAGATCAATTCCAACGAGGTCATGCTCCGGTTTAACTCTCGCATACAAAGTACTCCTCCCCCCAGAGTCTCTGCAGATTTTCAAGTACCAATCATGCAATCTTCGCATCATCGTTGATAGAGATCTTTCATCTTTGACGAGAGGCTTCCCGTACTCGTATCTTTGTATCTGCACGTCCATGGGTTCATAATGTACTTCGTCGGGCAGGTAATTTGCAAGATTGCTATAACCGGGCACCATCCTCGGATCATTATCGACGTTGTGGCTAGGCACCTTGAGCGGGGGGCACGATTGCTTCGCTTGTTCGCCGAGCTGGGCAATTTGTTTCCCAGCTCGTCGTTGTTTCAGCCTTTGATCACTGACAGTACTTCCCGACCGCTCCGCTTCGGCAAATTCCTTTCCAATAATGCGGTCATAGTTTCCTTTCGGCGAATCAGACTTCGGTGGTTTTGCCAGGGCAGCCAGAGTGCGCTTCACTTTCACCCGATCTACCTTCTCCTCCGGAGGTGGATGTTTCTTTGCTTTCACCCCTTCAAAGAATTTCTTCACTTCTTCTCGCGCGATCTCGGCGTTCTCCTCCTGGGTCCTCTCGTATGGTAACTTCTCTGGAGTCTTCAGAGAAGGACCGAATCTGTATGTCCTCCCGCCTCTGGTTGTACTGCTAGACGCCGACCGAGCAGACGTAGCGGTTGTCTTCTTTACTTGCTTAAGCGGCGGAGGAGAAGGACTACGACGCGCCGGAGCAGCTGGAGCGGCGGCAGGTCTCTTCCGCCCTTGCTGACGAGGCGGAGAAGGAGGAGGCTGGCTGCTCGGGCGCGTCGGCGCAGGCGGAGAAGGAGGCGGAGTGCCGCCACGCGCCGGAGAAGGAGCCGGCCGACGGCCCTGATCATCACTCGCCGGAGGAGGAGGAGGCGGTGGAGGCGGAGTGCCCTGACTCGCCGGAGGAGGAGGAGGAGGCGGTGGCGTCTAGTTCGGAAGGTTGATGAGCTCCTTCCGCCATAGGCATGGAGTCTTCAGAGCAGACCCCAGCCGAGTCTCCCCTTCACCGGTAGGGTGGTCAAGCTGGAGTTCCTCAAATCCCTCAGTTATCTCATCCACCATCACCCTAGCATATCCTTCTGGAATCGGCCGGCAGTGAAAAGTTGCGCCGGGTTCAGTAGGAAAAACAGAGCCAACAGCCGCCTTGACCTTCAAATTCATCCATTGCGTCATAAGGTGGCAATTTTGAGACTCCGTGATAGCATCCACGGGATAGCTGGCAGGAGCCGTCAAGGCATGCTCCGGCTGAAGCAGCTCGGTGGAAGCCACGCTGCTTCTGCGCTGAGATGGCGGGGTAGCTTCGGGGGAGGCTTCGGCAGTACGTTTGCTGCGATTTGCTTCTCGTTCCTCTATCGCGTCCACCCTTGCTTTCAGCGCCTGCATTTGGGTCTGCTGCACTTTTTTCCTCCTCTCATGGGATTTGTAACCGCCTGCGTCCGGAAACCCAACCTTCCACGGAACGGAGCCTGGCGTGCCTCGTGTCCGTCCAGGGTGCTCAGGATTCCCGAGGGCCATTGTGAGCTCGTTGTTCTCTCTGTCTAGAAAGAACGTCCCTTCATGCGCTGCTTCGATATACTGCTTAAGCTTACTGACTGGTATGTCCATTTGATCGTTCGTCCAAATGCACTTCCCTGTTTCAGGGTCCAGGGTTCCGCCAGCCCCGAAGAACCAAGTCCAGCAACGGTCTGGCCAGTTATTTGTCTCTGGTTCGATCCCTTTATGAACCAGATCATTCTCACTCTTGGACCACTTAGGCCGGGCTACGAGGTAGCCACCTGACCCCGTGCGATGGTGAAGCTTCTTCTTCGCAGCATTTTGCTTGTTTGTCGCCGACATCTTCTTACTCTTTTCTGATGTCTTGTGGGCCACAAATGCGGGCCAGTGATCTCTGATCTTCTCATATCTGCCCTTGAATTCTGGTGTCTCGTTATTTTCGACAAACTTATTCAGCTCTTTCTTCCACCTCCTGAATAGTTCTGCCATCCTCTTCAGAGCAAAAGACTTGATTAATTTCTCTTTAACTGGGTTCTCTGGATTATCCTCAGGCGGTAGGGTGAAATTTGACTTCAGCTCAGTCCAAAGATCATTTTTCTGCATATCATTGACATAAGACACCTCAGGGTCTTCTGTAGCTGGCTTAAACCATTGCTGGATGCTTATCGGGATCTTGTCCCTAACCAGAACCCCACACTGAGCAACAAATGCGCTCTTTGTCCGGAGGGGTTCAATAGGTTGGCCGTCGGGCGCAATTGCTATGATCTCAAACTTTTCATCCGCGCTCAACTTTTTCTTCGGGCCTCGTCTCTTTGCCGAAGTTGTGCTCGATTCGGAGGGCTAGAAAAAAGAACAAAGACTTAATTAATATGTGTACATACCAAAACAATGAATGCATCAATCAGCTAGTCAGCATAGGCTTAACTAATATATATACCTGGCCAGACTCAGTTCGGTCACCGGAGCCGTCATCACGGTCTCCTTCTTGCACCGGCATTGGGTCACCGGAGCCGTCCTCATGTTCTTCTTCTTGCACCGGCGTTAGGTCACCGTAGCCAGCTTGTTCACCCTCTCTTTCCAGACCATCGGTTTCGTTGAGAAACAACGAGATGGCATCACTTCCTTCTGCGATTATGTCCCTCAACAACGCTTCTTTTGTTGCTTCGTCTAGGGCGGTGTCCATAGTTTCTACAAATATTTACAACATGGCAATTATTATTCAAACATGACAGATGGATATATTAGTGCCAAACGTAGAACTAGCTACCTAATCATAGTAAGCTATCGGGAGGGGGTATATATCGACAACGACGACACTACATCATGTTCGAGAGGATCGCCGAGGGGTCGGGAGGTTGCCTAGTGTCAAAGGATTCAACAAAACCATGTCTTCATCATTAGGCGAAAGTAACATGTGCATGATGGTACGAAGCTCTTCAAAGTTGTTCTGGAACGGAGTCCCAGATAGGATAATTCGCTTTTTGGTACAAAGTTCAGCAAGAGCCTTCCGAATATCGCTATTTGGAAGGCCTTTGCTGAATTCGTACCAAAAAGCGGATTATTCTATCCGGGACTCCATTCCAGAATAACTTTGCAGAACTTCGTACCAACATGCCCTGGTTACTTCCGGCTAATGATGAAGGCATGGATTTCTTCAATACTTTGACACTAGGAAACCTCTCTCTACTTCCGGCTAAGAAGAAGAAGAAGAAGAAGAAGAAGAAGAAGAAGAAAAGAAGAAAAAAAAGAGGAGAAGAAGAAAGGAATAGTGGAGAAGAAGAGAAAATAGAATATTATTTCTCCTCTTCTTTTCGGTAGAGGAAACCCTAAATAGCTAGCAAGTATCGTGGGTGTGAGATACATGTGGCCTTCGGTGTCGGACACTTGTGGGATGTGGGTGTAGTGTCCGACACTGACGGTACATGTATCTCACACCGACGATACTTTCTATTTAGGGTTTCTCCTCTACCGCTCCTCGACCTCTCGACGACCCTCGTTCCCGATAAAATAAAGAGGAAGAAGAAGAAGAAAAAAGAATAGAAGAAAGAATAGAGGAGAAGACTTTCTCTTCTTCCTCTCCTCTTCTTCTCCCTCTTCTTCCCCTTCTTCCTCGCCTCTCTCATGAATGTCCGGCATTCTCGACCCCCCCCCCCCACGTGTCGAAGAAAAAAAAAGAAAAAAAAGAGGAGAAGAAGAAAGGAATAGAGGAGAAAAGAGAAAATAGAATATATATTCTATTTTTCTCTTCTTCTCCTCTATTCATTTCTTCTTCTCCTCTTCTTTTTCTTCTTTTTTCTTCTTCTTATTTATTTCTCCTCTTCTTCCTCTCCCCTCTTCTTCTCCTTTCTTCCTCTTCTTATTTCCTTTTTCCTCTCATTCTTTTTCTTCTTCTTCCTTCTTAAAAATAAAAGAAGTAGTATTGCCTAATTCATTGTTCATATGAATATACAAACATTTTCATATTTACAATAATTAATATCACCAAAAAAATCTATGAACAGAAAAAAAAATCCTATTTTTTCTAAAAAACAATCTTATAGCCACATATACATTATAGCCACATACACATATTTTTTCTATGAACAGAAAAACAATCCTATTTTAGCCACCAAAAAAATATCACCAAAAACAATCCTATTTTAGCCACCAATCCTATTTACAATAATTAATATCACCAAAAAAATCCTATGAACAGAAAAACAATCCTATTTTTTCTAAAAAACAATAATTAATACAAACATTTGCCTAATTCATTGTTCACATACACATATACATTATAGCCACATACACATATACATCACATATGAACAAAAAAATTAAAGTAATAAAAATAAAAAAACAGAGCCGGGCGGCGGCTCACAGCGCGGGGGCAGGCGAGGGCGCCGGCGCGCGGGGGCGGGACGGGGCTGGGGCTGGGCGACGGCGAGCACGGGGCGGCGACGGCGAGCCCGTAGTAGGGTAGCTCGAGGCGACGGCGGGGGCGGCGAGGGCGCCGGCGCGCGGGGGCGGGACGGGGCAGGGGCAGGGCGACGGCGAGCACGGGGCAGGGCGCGGGGAGACGGCGAGCACGGGCAGCCTGACGGCGTCGTCGGGGCGAGCTCGGGAAGCCTGGCGGCGTCGTCGGAGCGGGGAACTGGTGATGAAATCTGAAAAAACGCTAAGTCTTTGCTTATATAAAAAAGGCATTGGTCCCGGCTCATGGCACCAACCGGGACCAATGCCACCCTTTAGTCCCGGTTGCAGCCACGAACCGGGACCAATGGCCCCTTTTCAGCAGCCCAAAGGGCGGGAAGCGAAGCCCATTGGTCCCGGTTGGTGGCACCAACCGGGACTAAAGGGGGGCAATGGTCACGGCTGGTGCCACCAACCGGGACCAATGCCCCCTTTAGTCCCGGTTGGTGCCACCAACCGGGACCAATGCCCTTGTGTTGCCCGCGCCCATAAGTTTAGTCCCACATCGCTAGTTGACAGCGGCCGGCACTGGTTTATAAGCTCTGCTGCCTCCACCCTCTCGAACTCCTCTGAATAGCAGGTCTATGGGCCTAATTTGACACTGCTTTGCCTGTGGGCCTATTGGGCCTTCTGCGGGCCTGAATCCTGGCCCATGTAGGGTTTCTAGTCGTATTCAGGCCGTGGAGGCCCAGTAGGTGGCATTTTTTTTTGGTTTTCTCTTTTTTATTTCTATATTTTTTTGGTTTTTTATTTTTTTATTTCTACTTAAAACTAAATACTTATAGTTTTTTAGTGATTTCTTTTTGCTTTTAGGTCACAAAAATTATAAATTTTCTGTTAGTGCCATTAGTTTTAAATTTTAAATAGTTTAAATTTGAATTTTTAAAAATTTGTGTGAATCACTAGTTTATGAATAACTTTACTATAAAATTAGAATTTTTTTTCTATTTATTTTTTATTTCTACTTAAAACTAAATACTTACAGTTTTTTAGTGATTTCTTTTTGCTTTTAGGTCACAAAAATTATAAACTTTCTGTTAGTGCCATTAGTTTTTAAATTTTAAATAGTTTAAATTTGAATTTTTAAAAATTTGTGTGAATCACTAGTTTATGAATAACTTTACTATAAAATTAGAATTTTTTTCTTCTTTGCTATTTATTTTTATGAATCACTAGTTTGTGAATCACTAGTTTATTTCTATTTAAAATTAGAATAACTTCACTATTGATTTTAGGTCACACAAATTATATTCTTTTTGCTATTGAAGAATATTATAGTTTTATTTTAGTTGATCATAACATAATATTTTAATTGATTGTTTTTATTTTCATAAAAGTTTTGTAGTTCATTTTGTTTGCTATTAATTCATTCTTTGAGCTAAATGACTCTGAAATTGGAAAGCATTTCAAAATGAACTCTGAAAAGGTTGAAAGTTGGCATGGTATCATCATTTCACCCACATAGCATGTTCCAAAAAGTAGAGAGGGTTACGACAAAAACTTGATGCACTTCGTGTACAAAATGGACAATCACTTTCGAAGTATCAAAGTTTCGAACCATAAGACATGAAAGCATTTCAAATGAACTCTGAAAAAGTTGAAAGTTGGGATGGTATCATAATTTCACCCACATAGCATTTGCTTATTGCGGGAGAAAGTCTTCACTTTTTCTTCGCTTGTCTCATTTGCTTATTGCGCCGTAACCATGGATAATCTTCATTCTTTATCAGGATGCTTGGATCAGCCTTGACATTGAAGGGAGGAATTTCATGAAACTTTTCATAATCTTCAGACATGTCTGTCTTGCCGTCCACTCCCAGGATGTCCCTTTTTCCTGAAAGAACTATGTGGCGCTTTGGCTCATCGTATGATGTATTCGCTTCCTTATCTTTTCTTTTTCTCGGTTTGGTAGACATGTCCTTCACATAGATAACCTGTGCCACATCATTGGCTAGGACGAACGGTTTGTCAGTGTACCCAAGATTTTTCAGATCCACTGTTGTCATTCCGTACTGTGGGTCTACCTGTACCCCGCCGCCTAACAGATTGACCCATTTGCACTTAAACAAAGGGACCTTAAAATCAGGTCCGTAGTCAAGTTCCCATATGTCCACTATGTAACCATAATATGTGCCCTTTCCGCTCTCGGTTGCTGCATCAAAGCGGACACCGCTGTTTTGGTTGGTGCTCTTTTGATCTTGGGCGATCGTGTAAAATGTATTCCCATTTATCTCGTATCCTTTGTAAGTCAATACAGTCAAAGATGGTCCCCTGGACAACAAGTACAACTCATCACAAACAGTGTTGTCACCTCTGAGACGTGTTTCCAACCAACTGCTGAAAGTCCTGATGTGTTCACATGTAATCCAGTCGTCGCACTGCTCCGGGTGTTTGGAGCGCAGACTATTCTTGTGTTCATCGACATACGGGGTCACCAAGGTAGAGTTTTGTAGAACTGTGTAGTGTGCTTGAGACCAAGAATATCCGTCCCTGCATATTATTGAGTCTCTTCCCAGAGTGCCTTTTCCAGTCAGTCTCCCCTCATACCGCGATTTAGGGAGACCTATCTTGTTAAGGCCAGGAATGAAGTCAACACAAAACCCGATAACATCCTCTGTTTGATGGCCCATGGAGATGCTTCCTTCTGGCCTAGTGCGGTTACGGACATATTTCTTTAGGCCTCCCATGAACCTCTCAAAAGGGAACATATTGTGTAGAAATACGGGCCCCAGGATGACAATCTCGTCGACTAGATGAACTAGGACGTGCGTCATGATATTGAAGAAGGATGGTGGGAACACCAGCTCGAAACTGACAAGACATTGCGCCACATCACTCCTTAGCCTTGGTACGATTTCTGGATCGATCACCTTCTGAGAGATTGCATTGAGGAATGCACATAGCTTCACAATGGCTAATCGAACGTTTTCCGGTAGAAGCCCCCTCAATGCAACCAGAAGCAGTTGTGTCATAATCACGTGGCAGTCATGAGACTTTAGGTTCTGAAACTTTTTCTCTGGCATATTTATTATTCCCTTTATATTCGACGAGAAGCCAGTCGTGACCTTCATACTGAGCAGGCATTCAAAGAAGATTTCTTTCTCTTCTTTCGTAAGAGCGTAGCTGGCAGGACCTTTATACTGCTTCGGAGGCATGCCGCCTTTTTCGTGCAAACGTTGCAGGTCCTCTCGTGCCTCGGGTGTATCTTTTGTCTTCCCATACACGCCCAAGAAGCCTAGCAGGTTCACGCAAAGGTTCTTCGTCACGTGCATCACGTCGATTGAGGAGCGGACCTCTAGGTCTTTCCAGTAGGGTAGGTCCCAAAATATAGATTTCTTCTTCCACATGGGTGCGTGTCCCTCAGCGTCATTCGGAACAGCTAGTCCACCGGGACCCTTTCCAAAGATTACGTAGTGTAAATCATTGACCATAGCAAGCACGTGAACACCGGTGCGCATGGCGGGCTTCTTCCGGTGATCTGCCTCGCCTTTGAAATGCTTGCCTTTCTTTCGACATTGATGGTTGGTCGGAAGAAATCGACGATGGCCCAGGTACACATTCTTCCTGCATTTGTCCAGGTATATACTTTCAGTGTCATCTAAACAGTGCGTGCATGCGTGGTATCTTTTGTTTGTCTGTCCTGAAAGGTTACTGAGAGCGGGCCAATCGTTGATGGTCACGAACAGCAACGCCTTAAGGTTAAATTCCTCATGTCTATGCTCATCCCACGTACGTACACCGTTTCCATTCCACAGCTGTAAAAGTTCTTCAACTAATGGCCTTAGGTACACATCAATTTCGTTGCCGGGTTGCTTAGGGCCTTGGATGAGAACTGGCATCATAATGAACTTCCGCTTCATGCACATCCAAGGAGGAAGGTTATACATACATAGAGTCACGGGCCAGGTGCTGTGATTGCTGCTCTGCTCCCCGAAAGGATTAATGCCATCCGCGCTTAAAGCAAACCATACATTCCTTGGGTCCTTTGCAAACTTATCCCAGTACTTTCTCTCGATTTTTCTCCACTGCGACCCGTCAGCGGGTGCTCTCAACTTCCCATCTTTCTTTTGGTTCTCACTGTGACATCGCATCAACTTGGCATGCTCTTCGTTTCTGAACAGACGTTTCAACCGTGGTATTATAGGAGCATACCACATCACCTTCGCAGGAACCCTCTTCCTAAGGGGTTCGCCGTCAACATCACCAGGGTCATCTCGTCTGATCTTATACCGCAACGCACCGCATACCGGGCATGCGTTCAGATCCTTGTATGCCCCGCGGTAGAGGATGCAGTCATTAGGGCATGCATGTATCTTCTCCACCTCCAATCCTAGAGGGCATACGACCTTCTTTGCTGCGTATGTACTGTCGGGCAATTCTTTATCGTTTGGAAGCTTCTTCTTCAATATTTTCAGTAGCTTCTCAAATCCTTTGTCAGCCACAGCATTCTCTGCCTTCCACTGCAGCAATTCCAGTACGGTACCGAGCTTTGTGTTGCCATCTTCGCAATTGGGGTATAACTCTTTTTTGTGATCCTCTAACATGCGATCGAACTTCAGCTTCTCCTTTTGACTAATGCATTGCGTCCGTGCATCGACAATGACCCGGCAGAGATCATCATCATCGGGCACATCGTCTGGTTCCTCTTGATCTTCAGCAGCTTCACCCGTGGCAGCATCATTGGGCACATCGTCTGGTTCCTCTTGATCTTCACCAGCTCCCCCCGTTGCAGCATCACCGTATTCAGGGGGCACATAGTTGTCATCGTACTCTTCTTCTTCGCCGTCTTCCATCATAACCCCTATTTCTCCGTGCCTCGTCCAAACATTATAGTGTGGCATGAAACCCTTGTAAAGCAGGTGGGAGTGAAGGATTTTCCGGTTAGAGTAAGACCTCGTATTCCCACATTCAGTGCATGGACAACACATAAAACCATTCTGCTTGTTTGCCTCAGCCGCATCGAGAAACTCATGCACGCCCTTAATGTACTCGCGGGTGTGTCTGTCACCGTACATCCATTGCCGGTTCATCTGCGTGCATTATACATAATTAAGTGTCCAAATTAATAGAAGTTCATCATCACATTAAAACCAAAGTGCATACATAGTTCTCATCTAACAACATATAGCTCTCTATGTAAAACATTTCAATGCGAAAACAAATGCGATCATAATCGCAACCAAGGTAACAATTGATCCAACGGCATAATGATACCAAGCCTCGGTATGAATGGCATATTTTCTAATCTTTCTAATCTTCAAGCGCATTGCATCCATCTTGATCTTGTGATCATCGACGACATCCGCAACATGCAACTCCAATATCATCTTCTCCTCCTCAATTTTTTTTATTTTTTCCTTCAACAAATTGTTTTCTTCTTCAACTAAATTTAACCTCTCGACAATAGGGTCGGTTGGCATTTCCGATTCACATACATCCTAGATAAATAAAATCTATGTCACGTTGGTCGGCATAATTTTCATAAACAATAAATGAACCAATAGTTATGAAGATAATATACATACCAAATCCGAATCATAGACAGGACGAGGGCCGACGGGGCGGATACCAAAACCATCGCACTATATAAGATGCAATAATAAATGTAAGAAAATGATATAAGTATCTATCTAAACAGACAAGTAAGAATATTTTTCCTTTCAGAAAGAAGATAAGAACAAGAGGCTCACCACGGTGGTGTCGGTGATGAGATCAGCGCGGGTGATCGACGGCGGTGAAGACGGGGACGGGGCGTGACGGACCGCTAAATCTAGACAAATCTGGAGGAAAATGGAGCTTGGAGGTCGAGCTTCGAGAGGAGAAAGTTTAAGTAGTGTGGCTCGGGCATTCCATCGAACACCTCATGTGCATAGGAGGTGAGCTAGAGCACCACAAACCCCTCCCCTCGCCGGCCAGAGAAAAATAGAGCACGGGAGTGCTCTGCTCGCGGGCGAGGGTATATATAGGCACCTCATTGGTCCCGGTTTGTGGCAAGAACCGGGACTAAAAGGGAGCCTTTGGTCCCGGTTCAGGCCACCAACCGGGACCAATAGTGGTGGGCCAGGAGCGAGGCCCATTGGTCCCGGTTCGTCCCACCAACCGGGACCAAAAGGTCCAGACTAACCGGGACCAATGGCCCACGTGGCCCGGCCGGCCCCCTGGGCTCACGAATCGGGACCAATGCCCACATTAGTCCCGGTTCTACACTGAACCGGGACTAATGGGCTGAGCCGGCCTGGACCATAGCCCTGTTTTCTACTAGTGATGGTGCGCCACTACTATGAATATTATGAATTTTTTTGCTTTTCTGATATTTGCACATGTTACAAAATACATTACAGCATAGAATATAAACCGCACAACATATAAACAGCAGATTTATCGAATACAATAGAAGATTAGTCTCCGAATACAATTCATCATATTAGTCTTCGAATTCAAAATACCGAACAAAGTTAGAACATTACAAGTCCCGAGACCGCGAGTAGCGAGTTTGTCTTCACATTACAAGACGATATCTAAACTACCATCACATAGAAGAGGGTTGCGGTCACGATGAGCATCATCGCGATGAAGCTGATCTTCATCCGGTTCCTCCTCCGCTCCCTCCTCTCTCCCGCTAGATAGCGCGCGTATCTATCTTCCACCTCCGCCGTAGTGGTGTACCCTTTGTAACTGTTACCGCTGAAACGGTGAACCTGTCTCCGACACTCTTCCCAGTCGTCGTAGACTCCAGGAAACTCACCCTTGTACATGACATACGACCGCATCTCTATGCACTAGACAAACAAAACGTTGGTAGCAATTCACAGACAATATATAAGCAATATATAAGTATGCAACAAAAGGATCGAAAGAGAAAAGCAACACATTAATAGCACGATTCATGGTCCTACTAATAAATAGCATCGATTACATATAAGTTGAACGACTGTCCAAACTAAAGAGACATACAAGTTCATTAAAGTTTAATTACAACATGAGCTAATCGATATTTCAGAACTACATGGCATCAATACTTTCGACTCGACTCAGGGACCAGAGCGTGGATGAAGCCGCCGTCTTTCGTGATGGTCATGAATGTGCGGTCGTTGACAGCCTGCATTTGTAGCGTTGTTCCTATTTCACCGTTGGATGGTTGATATTTGAGGTAGAACTGCCCCGAGGTACGAAGGACATCTTGATAGATTATTTCTGCAAACTCCGACTGGATGCGAAAGAATTCTTGTCTGATGCCCTCGTCTTGGATTGCCGACAAGCGTGCGGCCCATTCTTTGAGATTATTTGGTAGCATAAGGTGATTATGGTCCCGTATGATCGCCCTCATGTGATGGAGGGCGTAGTAGGCATCCTTCTGACTGCCAGGCGGCTGCTTGACGCAGGGGAACGTCGTTACGTGGGTGAACACGTGCTTGCCGTACCTACAAATTAGCCTCCTGAAGGTGCCTCCAGATTTGGCGTAGCCGGGGAGAGCATCATCAAGAACTTTCTTGATATTTGTGTAGTCTTTGTTCGACTGACGGTCAGAGTCGAAATACGTGGCCATGAGATATTTCGGGCTTAAGAGGATGAGTGTATAATGTGTGTCACTGCACAAAACACGAAATGTTATAAAAAAAGAACAATCGGAATGTAAGAAATCATATGTTACGGGGCGGTCAGGGGATGACTTACTCGGAAAAGTAAGGCACGAGGAAGTTATCCTTATCTGGGTTCGCCAGAATGACACCTTCTCAAGGCTGTTGTCCAAGCCATACCCACCTATGTAATGCCAGTCTTTAAAGTCCCTAAGAACATCTGTAAAGAAATCATTGACGCGATGGCGCATTTCTGATGGGGAGACGAGGAGAACCAGAGGAGGATGCATTGGATGACATGGTGAAAAATGTGTGTACCTAAAAAGCAAGGGGGAATGGGATTTTGTCATATTCACTATTTCAAATTGGCTTTGCTTGCCAAGCAGGCATGGCGTATTATTCATAACCCGGGGTCCTTGTGTGCTACTATTCTAAGGGCTAAATACTATTCTGATGGCGGTTTGTTGAATACCAAACTAAAGAGAGGATCTTCATTTACCTAGCAAAGTATAATGACATGTACGGACTCTCTAAAACGTGGCTACATTTGGCAAGTGGGGAAGGGTCAAAATAATAATATTTGGGAATATGCCTCGATCCCCAATTGTGACACAAGGAAAATTGTGACGCCCAAGGGGCGACATTGGTTATCGAAGGTGGGTGACCTGATTGATCCTGCTACGAATAGTTGGGATGCAGATATCATTAGACAAATGATGTTGCCCATTGATGTACAACATATTCTTTCAATTCCACTTTCATAATATGATATGCCAGATTTTATTGCTTGGCGCTATACAAAAAACAACATGTTCTCGGTTCGGTCTTCCTACTCTAGGGAGTGGGAATATCAGTATGGAGATAAATTAAGACATTCTAATGGGATGGGGCGAACCAAAGAAAACCCAATTTGGAGCAAGATATGAAAGTTATCTTGCCCGGCAAAAGTCAATTTTTTTATATGGCATACATTGCATGGTATACTTCCATGCCAGGTTACGCTTGAAAATAGACATATGAAGATCTCGCCCATTTGTCCTACTTTCTCGAAGGGTCTAGAAGATTCAAAGCACATGCTTTTCCTCTGTAGAAAAGCCAAGGAGGTGTGGAAAAGGCTTGGGATGGATGATATTATTGATAAAGCCTGTGAGGTCGGTCGTGCGGAACAAACGGTGTTGGAATATTTACTACTTCTACCAGACCAAGAACTGTTCATTTTGGGCCAACAAAATGTGCGCAAAATGATTACTAACAGCATGGTATCTATGGTGGGAAAGACAAATATTGCTGCATAAGGAGACAACGCAGAATGCACATCAGATCTCTATGGGGATTCTTGCTCTTACATCAAATTTCGTTAATGCATCATCCCCAGGGCTTTTCTGAAAAAAAGGGGTCGGTCCTGCCCTCCCAGGGGATTTGTAAAACATAATGTTCACACTTCTTTTGACCACGATCTCTTGAAGGGCACAATGGGAACGGTCCTGAGAAATGACAAAGGTAGGTATATCGCTTGAGGGAACGAAAAAATTGACTATTCCGCGCATGTTTTGATAGCAGAATCTTCAACTCTCAAATTTCGTCTAACACTGGCGCATAGGGCGGGATGTAATCGCCTTACTATTAACATGGACAATCTAAAGGTGATTGAAACCATGCAGGATGAAGGACGACCGTCGGGTGCGACGGCGGCAATCTTCGATGATTGTTTTCGTCATGCCTATGATTTCATTAGTACAAGATTCGTATATTGCAATAGAGAAGCAAATAAACTAGCTTATGAGCTCGCTAGATTAGCTAGATTTTTTTTCACTTGGGATTCGTTTGAGGAGTCTTTAAATGAAATTGTAATGATTCTCACAGAAGATGTACTGGTTATTTCCAATGAATAAAGGTTCCGTTTAATTTATTTTTTTTAAAAAAGAACCATCTAGCAGAAATTAAGGAAACGTGTAGAGAATTTGTCCCCATGCATCAGCAATGAGGAACTAAAAGTCTGGAGGCAGAAACCACATGCAACCATTATTGTTGTCTTCATGGCGGTAATGGTACACCCGTGACATGATCCTCCCCATCCGATGCATATTGTACCCGTTGTCCAAGAAGTACACGGCGCAACTACCAAGATCCAGACGCTTCATGCAGCGCTCGCCTTCCAAGTGTACTGAATGTCGCTTTGGGTAGTAGATGTAGTTTCTGTCCACCCCACCGCGCTGGCAGCCAACGTGAACCGCCTTAGAGCACGCGGGGCTCAGAAACAGGGCCTGCTCGCCCAAGCTCCTCACCTGCACCCACTTGTGTTGGTACGGCGCCCTCTCGTCACGTTCGGCAAGCTCATACACTCTGAAGTATGAGTGGAGGTCGCGCCACTCGCAGAACTCCACTGCGATCGCCACCTTGCCGCGCAGCTCGAATATGTGTTTGGCCTCGCACCATGACGGTTGCTCGTGCTGGATGCTCGCCTCGATGTCGGACATGATGTGGACCTTGGCGATCGTCGGTGTGCCTCCGTCTTGATTCACGACGACCTCGTACATTAACAGTTCGTTCTTGTGAGAGAGGCCATAGAGCTCACCGTTGAAGAAGGCGATGTCCACGAGCTCCCCGTATGCATGAGTGTCGCATCCATGCATGGTCCACCGTGTCGCTTCCGTGCAGCGAACCCTGCAGAGCGCGAGATTGCACCGTGCGGTGATCGTGGCGAGCATGCAGTCGCTCGACGAAGGGTCACCAGAGAAAACGACCTTCTTGATGGGAGTGAAACTCGCATCGAATTCGTGTGGCCACGCGCACTCGTCCGTGCTATGCTTAACGGAGAGCGCCACCTGGATGCCGGAGAAGGGGTTCATGATCAGGAGCTGCTGCCCGTGGTCGCCGGACGAGCACGTGGCGGCTATCCAGCCGCCGTCATGGGACCCAACAAGGCGCGTGCCGGGTGACACGGCCGACGGGAGCGGGACTCGCACGGCCCTGCTGTCCTCGGGGCTGTACGCCCGTGCGACCTCATGGTCGCTGGCGGACGGCGAGGGGAGCGTCAGCAGCAGCGGGAGAGCGGGCAGCGGCGGGTGCCATGAAGCGACGGTGCACCATGACGTGCAGACGGCGGCGAAGCGCGAGCGGTCGTGCGCCGAGGAGGAGCAGCGGTAGACGGCCGCCAGGAGGTCGCCGGAAAGCTCCGACCACGGCCGCTCGACGCCCTTGCCGGCTGCCATCGATTGGTTCGTCGTGATGGTTTGTTATTGTCGTCGGCGCCTTGGCTGCCCCGTCGGAACCGCTATATATAGATACGGCCGGCGCGCGAGGTCATGACCGGACTAGATTTAGGTTAGACACACGATCGGATTTGTTTGAGAGGCCGCCACGTACTCTTTTTGAACTCAGGCCACTATGTACTACTCCTACTTTGTTCGACATCTGTTTGTAACGCTCGTCCTGATCGATCAGCGAGCATCAACATCCGAGCTCGCGAACCCCCAATGATTGTAACGCTCATCCTGAACCGAGTCTATCCGGCGCAAATCCATATGCCCGACCGAAGTTGGAGCTTGTCCGGCGCGAATTCATTGTGTCGGCGCAACCGACGATCCGATCCACCGGTGCTGGTCAATCGATGCATGCAGCCATTTTTATTTATTATTCCACCAAGGTCTAACAAGAACATACATCAACCCATCCGAAGGCACAACTCACATCTACAAAACTCGATAATATGAAGTGCTCTCACTCCTCATATTTAAATCGGTGTCGTCGCTGATCCATCCACATAACATATCAGAACGACCAGCCAGTGCAACAGACCTAAAGCGTACACCACATCCACACATATTAGACGCCGCCATCATCATCGGACCGGTGACCCATCTTCAGGAGAGATACCATCATCTTTGCCAGTCCGTCCATCCGTCGACGCCACCACAGCGCCCAACGAGGCCACCGCCCTACGCTCGTCCATCCTGACGCAAAGATTCTGGAAGATCTGTCGTGCGTAGCACCTGCTGACCAGGCATGGGACAGCATAGCACCTATCGGCTAGGCATGACTTGACATCTCCACCGAAGCTCTGTGCATGACGAAGCCGCTCTACTGTTGGCGCCGCCTCGATGCGCAGCGCCGCTTCTTCTTCCTTGTGCTACCTCGCACAACTCTCTTCTCTCATGGTTTCTCTCAAGAACACAAGAACCCGCACACACGCACACAACCAAGAAACATGACCAGTGGCTTTGCCCAGAACACTTCCTTGGTCACACGTGAGACTACATTGTTTTTCTGCCCTCTGGGCCTCATTCATCAATGCAACATATATATACACAAAGGTTAGGCACTCATGCCATGCAGCCCACGGCTCTACCTAGACACACTACTCCACTAAACTCTCCATGCACTAACCACTAGCTAACACACCGGCCTCTAACTTGACTCGGCTGCTCATTCAACATGCACGGCTCAATTAACTAGCCCACTAACCAACTAACTCCATGGACTACATGCATGCCCGCGTACACCGCTCGAGTAGCTCCTTCTCAGCAGCGCACGCCGCGCTCATACGCGGACAACGCGGCCGGCGTCCAACAGATCACCAACGGCCTCTGACTCAACCTTCACCTACACGACGGACACGAGCATGAGCCTGGCTCACGCGCCATCGCGACACACATATGGCATGGCTTGCCGCTAACATCTACTTTCCGCTTCTGTCTTCCAGTGCTGCTCCACAAACGTTGCTCCCAAGAGAGAAACGACACCGCAGTAGCGCCATCGTCCAATCTGGAAGATCAGATCCTAATATTTCCCCGAAGCAGAACGAGTGGGTGACAGTCGTTGCACGATGATGCCTTCATCGAGGTAACGACAGATAACACCGCCATCGCCTGCCATCGGTTCAGTTTTCACCGGCAACTATGCCTTGCCGACTCGCAGTCGAAACTAGATGACGGATCTCGAGATCTGATCATCCAGTCTCAGGCCGACCACCTCCGACCGAGGATATGGCCACCACCGCCTGCTGCACCTGCCAGATCAGATCTGACCGGAGATGCCGCGAAGCAGCCCAGCAGGCCCTCCATGCCGCCGCCGACCCGAAGCCGGATGACATGCCTCCATAGCATAAGTCGCCACCGCCTGAACCAGGTAAGCCGCCGCCCGCCGTCGGCCGTGACCTGGCTGCCCAACGCGCCGTAGTCGCCGTCGCCAGTGACACGGCCAGCCACTGCCGCCGCCAGATCTACCGTGCCTCCACATGCAGAACGGCTCGGCATCACCCGTGAGACGCGGGAGAGAGGAAGATCCCCGCCACCGCCGTCGGCCCCTGGGCGCATCCTGCCGGCGTCCTCCGATGGCGACGGGGTAAGGGAAGGTGGATTCGGCCCTGACGGCGGCTAGGGCTGGGGAACCGCCGAAGTCGCCCAAGCGGGAGCGCCGCGGGGCTCGGGTGAAATCTTAAAATTTGGTATGGGCTACTAAAAAAACTGCCATTAATGGATGCCATTCCGATTTGAGCTACTAAAGAAAACCTGACATTCATCCCTCCTCTAGTACAGCCATCTTTTGAGAGTCTGGACGAACAATATTTTAGTGGGTGCGGCCAAACTATTTGTCTTCTTCACCTACAAATCAACGCATGATAACTGGCCCAATGAGAACAGCCAACATGAGGCCCTCCTGCCAAAGTCGAGATAGCCGCTCAATCCGACGTTGATACCCCCAGCAAATGACCAACATCTCGCGGTTAATGGGTTTAATGAGAGGGGTCTGGACAAAAAGAAGATGTAATTCGCTAGCTCACAGAACCTTCGATGGTCATGGTACTAATTGACTGGTGGGCCAATGAAGTCAGATATGTTATCACAGTGCGCATTTGTTTTCAGATGCCTCTCAATCCAAATCCAAGCTAGTTGGCTCCAGTATGCATGAAGAGATCGAAAGGCCATGCGAAGGATCAGTGAGGTAGCTATGTTCAGGTTCACTCATGCTTGTGATGCCTGATGCAACACTCAAAGAAATATATAGTTGTTCTCTGGTAGCTTCTCAGAGCAACCCCATCATTTTGTAATTTATAGAGCTGCACTATTTCCTGTGTTTCATTAAGTCACACACACCTACCAATAATTTATCAAAGAAGTCACGAGGATTTGATGCTTTCCCATGTTTCATTAACTTGTTTGCTTGGAGGTGATTAGAGCAAGGGATTGAAAATTTAGACATTTCAAGATATAAATTCACTAATTCAGAAGTCATTAGGGTGCGCCTTAGATGTTGGTTGCCTCTCATTCTTACTCAGCTAGCGCCAACATGGATGGGGAGATAATTAAAAAGGCATTGCCAGCGCATGGCCATGTTGACAATGTTCTATTTCGCACTATGCCTGCCATGCATGATGCATCACTAAAACAACTCCCATAGTTGCTATTCGCTAGGTTCTCATAGAAAATCCATCATTTGTGACTTAAAGAGCTACACTATTGCTAGTGTTTTGTTAATGCACGCTGACCAATAATGAAGATTTGGCACATCCCACTATAGCTTGTTTGGTTTGAGGGAATTAAAATTCCAGGGCCTATAGGTATCAATACTGCATTCTTCCAGTTCTGACTTGAATTTTATTTTGCTTTACATACGGTCATACCTGTCATGTCTTTGATCGGCCTCTCTAACTCATCCCCAATAAAAGGCGTTAGAGGAGGATAAATTCACATTTTCTCCTCTAAAGTGCACCTAACCGAATTATAATAACAGTTAGTGGAGAATATTTTTTCCACGGCGGCCGTGACCCTTAAAATATACTCGGCTGCCCACTCATAGAGTAAAATTCCCGACACCCCAACTCTCCTCCTGTTCCATTCCGCCTCTGTGAAAGCCCCGCCGGTGTGCCTCGGTCCCACTCCCATCCACTAAGGCGCCGCTCCACCGCCAAAAATGGCCGGATCCAACTGCCGCTGCTACACACCGCCGATTAGAAGCGTGGATCCGTACCGCCATGCGCAATCTCGACCCATGGCCGCGACACATCTTCTTCCTCGCACGGTGGAGATTCCCGCTTGCCCGGCCTCCCAGCGCTGTTGCCACCGCACAAAAATACCTCGCCGTGCGACAGTGTCGGTGGGGGACGTGGGTCGGTTAGATCACCGACCGCGAAACACATGAGAAGATTTGGACTGGATATTTCATCTCGACGGTGCAGACCGTGTAGTAATATGACACAATGTTAGTGTGCCTCCATGGCACTAACGCATAGTGCAACTTCCCCAATGGCCTACTGCAGTAAGCCCTCGTCGACCCCGAGGTGGCCGCCATATGGGAGATGGGGGAAGACCAGGAGGCCCGCAAGCGCCTCGAGGCGGAGCAAGTCGACAAGGCGTAGCGGAGCTCTGCAGCCTATACCAGGAGCACATCGAGGAGTGCCGTTTGTACGAGATCTACAAGTCCGAGGAGACATACTAGTGAGTAGTACCTGCACACACAAAACCAAATACCTACACCAACACTGCTGCAAGAGGTTTGACAATCCCCTTGTACTCATTAATGTAAGGATCAAATCTCGTATAGGTAGAAGAATAAATTGTAAAACAAAAATAAAAATAATGAATTTCAGCAAGGTATTTTTGGATTTTAAGGTATGATAAAGGTAAACCCAGGGGCATAGTTTTCACTAGAGTTTTCTCTCTTGAATGCAATGCATATGGTGGGTAAACAAATTACTGACGATTGATAGAAAAAACACATATTTATGAGAGATTCGTTGACATTGATCACACATATAGGCATCACGTATGTGACAAGTAGACCGACTCCTGCATGCATGTACTACAATTACTCCATCAATCGACCGCTATCCAGCATGCATATATGGTATTAAGTTCATAAAATACAGAGTAACGCCTTGAGTGAAATGACATGATGTAAACAAAGTAAACTCAATTAATATGAATAGACCCCATCATTTTATCCTGAATGACAACAATACAAATATGTGTCTTGTCCTTTTTTCTCACTGAGATATAGAACACTACAAGATTGATCCCACTACAAAGCACCTCTCCCACCGAAGAAAAATCAGTTTAGTTGGCCAAACTAAATGGATAGATCGGAGAGAAATAGAAAGCTATCATAATCATGCATAATAAAGTTCAGAAAAGACTCAATTACTTTCAATAAATAATCTGATCATGAATCCACGATTCATCGGATCCCAACAAATAGACCGTGAAAGAAGATTACATCGGATAGAACTCAAAGAAGATCGAGGAACACATGATATTAAAGATCAAAGAGAAAGATTAAGCAATCTAACTACTACCTATGGACCCGTAGGTCTGTGGTGAACTACTCACGCATCGTCGGAAGGTAGCAAGGTTGATGAAGGAGCCCTCCGTGATTGATTTTTCCTCCGATAGAGTACCGGAAAAGTCCTCCAGATGGGATCATGGAAGAACAGAGACTTCCAGTGGCAGAAAAAGTGTTTCGGGCTCCCCTTTGGTGTTTTTGGAACTTCTGGGAATTTATAGAGTCGAAGTTAAATCAAATGGAATTACGAGGGGCCCATGTGCTTAGGGGCACGCCTACCCCCTAGGCCGCGCCCTGTGAACTTGTCGCTCTCTCGTATATCTTCTAGTCTCCTCCCGAAGCTTCTAGGGTCCCTTTTGGTCTAGAAAAAACCACCCTAAAGTTTAATCGTGTTTCGAGTTTGTTTGATGTTGATTTTCTTAAAAACCAAAAACAAGCAAAAAAACAACAACTGACACTGCGCACTGGGTTAATAGGTTAGTCCCAAAAATGATATAAAGTAGCATAAAATGCACATAAAATACCCAAGATTGATAATATAGTAGCATGAAACAATAAAAAAATATAGATACCTTGGAGATGTATCATAGGGCAGGGCAGTTGTGGCATTGTGGGAGCACATGACCGGGAGAGGTTGATGGACGAGAGTGCTAGCAAGTAGTTTTTTCTTAAGTTTTTATGCAATCTAATTTAAATTTCGTTTAAGCTATGTAAAATACTTTATGCAACTGGTCGAATCAAGTTTGATGAAGTTGTTTGAATAAACATTGCACCAAGTTTATGTTCAATTTTTTTAAGGATTTAAGTTAGAAAGAACACTTTTTTAGGGGAGCAAATATACTCCTCTAAATAATACGCGGCTGTTTGCTCCTCTAAATTATAATAGATTGGTTAGAGATGCTCGAACTAGTTTTTACTTGATCCCTGTTAGCATATGAAGTTATATGGTTACTCATGCGATGGGTAAATAAGAACAGCATTGAAAAATTCGTTGTGCAGCTGAATTACACTACGAGAAGCTGGTAGTTTACAGCTCTGGGAAATGAATGTGGAATGCTTTCTTCTGACAATTGCATTAGGACGTGACAGTTGAGCTCTACAAAGTCATATGTACATAATCGAACTTATTGCATGTGTGAAGTTGTAAAACCAATATTACATGAATACTTGATTTTATTATGTACGCATCTTAAGAAGCTAGTTAAAAAAACAGGCTTGTGATCTCGTGAGAATTGAGTATTTGTTGTTCAATGGGAATTGGCTAGCCCTAGAGGTGAGGCGGACCCAATGGAGCTGTTGCAGATTAGGAGTTTCTCAACTGAGCTGTGGTGCCCCGGATATGCGTAGTCGAGAAGGCTATAGCGGTGTGTGCATGATCAGCAGCAGTGTGCCAGCAATCTAGGGTGACTCAGGGAAGTAGATCAAGTAAAATTCCACCCGTACATTACAACTGTAATTTTCTAAACTACCCTTCCACAAAAAGTGCCAAATAGAGATATTACTCCTACTAATCACAAGGAAGGTACAAGAGCACCCTAAAAACTGTAAAGCTCATAGGTACACAGCTGTTGAGCTTGTCTGCACACCACCGTTGAGGTTGTGTCTGCACGGCACTTTTGCATCTTGTGTACATCGAGACGGGTGTTGTGTAGGCCGTCCGATAGTGTAACCATCCACGACACATATGAGTTCAACGTGGGCCGACCGACATTGTAACCATCGAGGAGACAAGCGACTTATATATGTTTGACGACACATAGTACTAGCAAACCCATATGTGTCTGGCTTACCATATGTTGATGTGCGCTAAATCCCTCATGCCTCCCAAGCCCTAATAATCCAATAAACATAATGTGATAGAACCACCCACATCATTTCAAAGGATGGCCTCTTTGACGTTAGTATAAGCAAGTATTAACAGTCAACTCGATTGACGGATTTAATTAAGAACTAGAGATAACAGGCATATATTCATGGTCTTGCAATTTGAATCCCACTCCCACCGGAAGTTGTCTGCCTCCTTCTCGATTTGATTTTGTGCATATATATGAGCATCAACTAACTAGTAAGCTGTAGTAGCGGTAGTTGGGACCAATCAAACTTCTTTACTACTACCTCCGTTCCTAAATATTTATCTTTCTAGACATTTCAAATGGACTACATACGAAGCGAAATGTAGAAGAAAAATGAGTGAATCTACACTCTAAACTATGTCGACATACATCCATATGTTGTAGTCCATTTGAAATATCAAGAAAGACAAATATTTGGGAACAGAGGGAGTACAACACATGGGCCTGGTTTCTCGAGTCGGCTGCAACTACATACAATGCAGCTAGTATATTAGCGCCACATGCTCGTGCAGAGCTCCACATGTCTATGTCTAATTGTTGCATGCATCTCTTTACATACAATGTTTTGGGTATATTTAATCTGGAATTCCGAGAAAGTATGAACTCTCTCCGGTTCATTTTATTCTGCATATAAGTTTTGTTTAAAGTCAAAGTATCTCTACTTTTACTATACTTATAGAAAAAAGTATCAACATTCACAATGCCAAATCTATATTGTTAGATTCGCTATGAAATGTAGTTTCATAGTACATATATTTGATATTATAGATGTTGATATTTTTAATATAAATTTGGTCAAACTTTGGAAATTTTGACTTGATACAAATCTAATACGCAGATTGAAAATGTCCGGAGGGCGTACTATAAGCAACTAGTATCATCCCCATACTAACACATAAGAAAGTCCTGATAAGAAGAACCCATTAAAATTCTAAATTCCAGTCCATACAGATGTTTTCTCTACAGAGCAACATCAAGCACTAGGAGCAGGGTGTCATATGGTCTCTGCATCATCTGAATGACAATGCTTTTCCAGATCAAAAATGCTCATGGTCTCATACATTTTTCATCAAAATGAACAACAGTGTCACAATGTTATGAATTCGCCAAAGATGGAGCACGTGACGGTGCTCAAGACTCTTTGGTTTATTTGGCACGTTCGCAATGATCTGACACACGGGGAACCTGCTCCACAAAGGCATAAGCAGAAGTGTTGTGTACACGTATCAAACAGTTTTCTCTTGGGAACCTAGTGAAGGAGGAGATGGTCCTTGCTGATTAGCCCGTGCCACATGTTTCTCCAATAGGTCTCAGCTCATTGCAGATTACAGGGATCTAGAGTCCATGTTAAGTTGGCTGGCCATGAGCTGGTTGTTGATCACGTAGAAGAGGCTGCTAATCACTTGGCTGATGGAAACATGTGGTGTGTTGGTCAGCGTGAGAAGCGGTGGGCCCTGCAAAGGAAAGACAGGGATGTGGACAAATCCGCTAGCTGAAAGAACCTCTTCTTGTCATGTTACCAATTGACCAGCCGGTCTATATATGATGTCACCTATGTTATCAAAGTGCGCATTCGCTTCGAGTTGCCTCTCAATCCTAATCCTAGCTAGTTAGCTACATAAAAATCAGGGCACATAAACATAATCCCCCACGATTAACAAATATGTGCTTGAAAGCACATAAAAATCAGGCCAAAAATCATATTATTTTCCCTTTCTCGGGTAGCACAGTTCTGCTTCTGGCGGAAGCAAAATTTGTGCTTCTCATGGAAGCACAAAAAACTTCATGCAATTTTTTCGTGAATTTTTCCCTTTCACCAGAAGCATAGCTCATGAAAATAAATTTGTACCTCTAGGAGGAGAAAATATGTACTTCTCGTTAAAAAATCATGATTTTTTTCCTTTTCCGTGATGCAAAGTTGTACTTCGCACGAGAGTAAATTTGTGCTTACCGTGGAAGAAAACATTTCGCACAAAAAAAGTTCGCAAATTTTTTCCCTTTCCGAGAAGCACAGCTTCAAATCACGAAAGAAAAAATTGTTATTATTTTCTTTCCTGACAAGCACACGGAAGCAAATATGTTCTTCCATGAATAGGAAATTCGTGTTTCTCGTGAAAGCACACAAAACTTCATGCAAGATAAACTTGTAATTTTTTCCTTTCTCAAGAAGCGCAATTATTCTCACGGAAGCAAATATGTGTCTTGACGAGAAGCAAATTTGTGCTTCTCGTGGAAGCACACAAAATATTCGCACATATTTTTTCTTGAATTTAATTTTGCCCCTTTCTAGAGAAGCATGACTCGTGGAAACATATATGTGCCTCCAGGGGAAGCGCTATGCTTCTCTAGTAAGCAAGTATGTGCCTCCAGGAGACCCAAAAAAAAGATTCACCCAAAAAAAAATCATGATTGTTTTTCACTTTTCAGGATGCACAATTGTGCTTCTTGTGGAAGCAAATATGTGCCTGAAAAAAAGCGTAATTTTTTTCTCCAAAACCGAGGAAAAACCAAGATTAAACCAAAAGCCCGAGAACCCATCGAAAACCTGAAAACGCGTACCGGAAAATGAAAAACGAAATCCAGAGGGAGCGTCTAGCACGCGACAAGTGGCGATGACTGTACGCATCACTTTGGCTTGCTCTCAGGCAACAAAAGTGAACCTGGCGGGGCTCCCAGAAAGGGTACCATTGAGTAGGTTGCTCTCCCTATTTGATGCTCTACATACTTGAAAGAGGAGCAGCACGCGACCCCTGCTCCCCCGCGCCCAATTGGGCCTGCACATGTGCGGGGTGTGATGGGAAGGCCCCTGTTTTTTCATATCATTTTCCCCTTTTTATGCTTCATTTTTTTGCTTCGCTTTTTATGTCTGCATACTTCTTCTATAAATAACTGAGTACTTCAAAAGAAGTTACAAATTTAGAACCTATGTGCATTTTGAAAGAAATGTTGAAGAAATCCTCAGATGTTCATGGATTTAAAAAATGTTCATCATTTAACAACAAATATTTCCAATTTTTAAATATGCTCACGATTAAATAAAAATCTAGTGGATACCAAATAATGTTCAGGAGTATGAAGAAAATGTTCGCATATTCACGAAATGACCCTAAATTTGACCATATGTTCGTGATGAAAAAAATCTCATCGATATAAATTTTCCGTTTACTTAAAAAATGTTTTTAAATTTAAAATATTATTAAAAAAATTCATAAACTGTTCAACGATTCAAAAAATGTTTGTGGATTCAAGAAATTTTCACGATTTTAAAAACATTGTTCACCATGTCAAAATAATTGCTGGGTAATTTGTAGAAAAGCAAGGAGAATTTCACAATTTCGAAAAAAATGTTAATTTGTAAAAAATGTTTTTGAATTCCAAAAAATAGAATTAAATAAATGTTGAAAATTAGTGAAAAATGTTTCTGAATTTGAAAAATGTTAATGATTTCATAAACATGTTCACAACTTTATTAAATTTTAAACATTTAGGAAAATGATCACGAAATAGAAAACATGTTCACCAGAATGAAGAAAAGGGTAATAAAAAAGGATAACTAAAATTAATAAAAAACTAACAATCAGAATATGAAAAGAACTAAAAGCTCTAAAAAAGGAAAGGGAAAATAACACCGTTTAAAATACAGTGGGAAATAAAGTCTGGATTTTATTATCCCAATGCTCAAAGATTCTGGAACTCAGAGATTTCTTTGCTATACCGTCAACAGAGTACTGGCTAAACATATATAAATAAATGTTTAACATGTATTTAAAAATGTTGATACGATGAAAAATAAATATTTGTGACATCTTAATATTTTCACACATTTCATAAAAATTTATGAGACGTTATAAAAAATGTACACAATCTATTTCGAAAAAGTGAAACGTATATTAAATAAAAGTTTCAGGCCTATGTGAAAAATGCACAATGTTTATGAAAAAAGTAGACATCAAACATGTATTTGAAAGAGATGGTAAGCAGTGTATTTAATAATTCTAATCTTGCATTACAAAATGTTAAACATGTTCTTTATGTATATGAAAACTGTAGACATAAGAACAATTATTAAAAAAATTATTAATTATTTTTTTCAAAATGTGTAAGATGTACAATAATAATATTTCGCATGTACAATAAAAATTTACATAGACAACCAAGAAAAAAACGATACAAAAAACACATAGAAAAAAAAGATAGACAAAAAGGTTCCAAAACCGAAGAAAATGATGAAAACCAATTAAACAAACACACTTCAAAAAGATAGTAAAAACCCAATTAAGAAGAACAAGAAATAAATAAACCTGAAGTGAATCATTGAAAATGGAAGAAAGAGGCAAAGAAACCCAAAGAAAAAAAAAGAATGAAAAGAAAAAGCAGTGAAACCAAGAAGAAACAAAGAAAATCAAGGGAAAAATGAAGGAAAAAAGAAAGGGAAAACTATTGAAAAACAGAGACAACAAAACTAATAACGAAGAAAAAAGAAAAACCAGAAGAAAACAAATAAAAGAAGAAAACCGGTGGAAAAAAAGAATCAAGGAAAAAAACAACAGAAAAAAATAGATTTTTTTTAAAAGAAAAGCAGACTTGCGTTGAGCGAACCTAACAGTGAGCGAATCCTAGCTAATGGGCTGGTTAGATTTAGCTCTCGCGACCACTGACAACAAAATCCATCTGCTTCATTTATCGGTGGTAAAATCTCTTCATCTCATCCCACCATAGGCTTGGCTTGATCAAGAGAATTGGCATGGGAGTGATTGAACAGATTGATTTGATAGGAAAGCTGCCACTCTGAAATTCGCCGCCGAACAGAGTCTACGAAGAACATCCGCTCAAAATAGGCTTTCACTAAACTTTATAAATAAAGTCATACGGCTGAACGATACAAGGTGTTGAGATAAATCTCTTAAAAGCTGATCATATATGACTTGATTTGTTTTATTTGATATGTGGGTGGTTTAGATCTCGGAAATCTTTTTTTGTTTGTTTTTTACCCATTCCATTTAGTGAGGAGACCAATGTATGTGAAGAACCCTCGACTTAAATATGAAAGGTGAGCTACGAATAAGACCGTCTCCAACTGGTTAGAGCATCTCTAGCGGACTCTGTATAATGCCGACCCGCAAAACTTGTTTACAGTTCGCTGCAAATCGGATTTGCGGGGCAAATTCGTGCGCTACAGATCAGACCCCGTATATGAAACTATAAAATTTTAAAAAAGCATTCGCGGGAGAAACTTGCAGCGACATTGATCATACATAGTTCGTCATCATACTACACTGATCATACATAGTTCATCTACATTGTACTACTAGGGGGTGGGAATCTGCGGGCCGTGTAGCGTACCCGAGCCTACACTACAAAAATCAACGGGCTCATGGCGGCGGCGACGCGGTGGAGGAGCCAGAGGAGCCCAGTCCTTGTCGGAGTCGAAGTCGATGAAGACCTTGGCTTGCTCGGCCTTCATGATGCGCAGGTCCGCCTCCTTGAATGCGTGCGCCAGCGACGCCGCGATGCCCTGCTCGAGGAAGATCCGCTCGTAGTCGAGCTCATAGCGGCGGAGTGTGTCAGCCACCTCCTCCTCCTCCCTCGCTGAGCGCTCCATGATGATGCGCTCTAGGTGCTCCTCCTGCCCCGGGGGGAGGTAGTCCTCGGGGCCGATAACTCCTTGACGCGGCGGTGCGGCGGCCTCGAGCTTGATGGCGAGCAGCCCGAGCTCCTCCGGCTCTCTCTTGACCGGAGTGAGCCGCGAGCTCGAGGCGCCTGCGGACGAGCTCCCCGCGGCAAAGGAGCCGGGGGAGGCGTGGCGGCGGACCGCGAGCTCGTGGCGTTCAAACGCCGCCGGCGGCCGGCTCCCGTGGTTGAGCCACCTCCGCACGCCCCGCTTGCATGCCTGCGGCGGCGGCGGCACTTCGCGTCATCCTCGTAGCCATCCACGGCTTTTTAAGGCTCGCCAGCGATGAGAAATTGGGGCGGAGTAGGAGGGTTTGACCCGTATCCGAGCGGTGAAACCGCATATATAGCGGTGGAGAGGGAGTTTTTCTGGACCACGGTAAATTTTTTACAGGACAGGCCCGTGATACGATGTCTATTCTGGCCAGAAAAACGGGTAGAACCCATATACTCTCCGGAATTATACGGGTTCGGTCCTTTTACGGAGTCTACTAGAGATGCTCTTAGGTGTGTGAGGGGAGCTCCTGCGTTTTAGATCTGAACAAAGTTTCTTTTTACCATTTTTTCCTACCCGTGAGGTTTGTTAGGGGAGCTATGGCGTTTTAGATCTCGAAAAAGATTTTTTTATCCCTTTTCAAACTTGTGTGGTATGCGAGGGGAAGAATGTGAAGAACCGTCAAGTCGAAATTACCGAAAAAGGCTTTCACCCCGCTTTATATATAAAGCAACGACTAAGAACAACCCGATACAAACGCACGCCACCACAACACACGCACACACCGAAGTCAAAATACTAGGCGCTGAGCGCAGCAACACCACCCCAAGCACTACAAGAGCAGCCGGTTCCTCGACCATGAACACGCCACCGCGAAGAGTTGAAGCCGCATATGACGAACCGTGGGCTCCAAGGCGGTGCATTCAAGAAGGATACGACACCGGAGCGCCGCCACCGTCCGACCCGAGGGTCAGAGTTTCCCGTAGAGCAACACGATGGGCAATGAAGGCCGCGACGACGCCTTCAAGAAGGGAATGAGCTTCGCCGCCGCCGGTCCGTCCGTACATGGAACAGGTTTTCACCCCGGCCAATACTCACCGCCACCAAACGCCGCACCCCGGCGAACATGCTGTTGGGGAACGTAGCATAAATTCAAAATTTTCCTACGTGTCACCAAGATCTATCTATGGAGTCATCTAGCAACGAGGGAGGAGTGGATCTACATACCCTTGTAGATCGCGCACGGAAGCGTTCAAGAGAACGGGGTTGATGGAGTCGTACTCGTCGTGATCCAAATCACCGATGATCCTAGCGCCGAACGGACGGCACCTCCGCGTTCAACACACGTACAGAGCAGTGACGTCTCCTCCGTCTTGATCCAGCAAGGGGGGAGGAGAGGTTGATGGAGATCCAACAGCACGACGGCGTGATGGTGGAAGTAGCGGGATTCCAACAGGGCTTCGCCAAGCGCTGCGGGAGGAGGGAGATGTGTCATGGGAGGGAGAGGGAGGCGCCAGGGCTTAGGTATGGTTGCCCTCCCTTCCCCCCACTATATATAGGGCCAAGGGAGAGGGGGGAGGCGCAGCCTTGGCCCTTCCTCCAAGGAAGGGTGCGGCCAGGGAGGAGTCCCTCCTCCCCAAGGCACCTCGGAGGTGCCTTCCCCCCTTAGGACTCTTCCTTTTCCTCTACTCTTGGCGCATGGGCCTCTTGGGGCTGGTGCCCTTGGCCCATATAGGCCAAGGCGCACCCCCTACAGCCCATGTGGCCCCCCGGGGCAGGTGGCCCCACCCGGTGGACCCCCGGGACCCTTCCGGTGGTCCCGGTACAATACCGGTGACCCCGAAACTTGTCCCGATGGCCGAAATAGCACTTCCTATATATAATTCTTTACCTCCGGACCATTCCGGAACTCCTCGTGATGTCCGGGATCTCATCTGGGACTCCAAACAACTTTCAGGTTACCGCATACTAATATCTCTATAACCCTAGCGTCACCGAACCTTAAGTGTGTAGACCCTACGGGTTCGGGAGACATGCAGACATGACCGAGATGACTCTCCGGTCAATAACCAACAGCGGGATCTGGATACCCATGTTGGCTCCCACATGTTCCATGATGATCTCATCGGATGAACCACGATGTCAAGGACTTAATCAATCCCGTATACAATTCCCTTTGTCTAGCGGTACGATACTTGCTTGAGATTCGATCGTCGGTATCCCGATACCTTGTTCAATCTCGTTACCGGCAAGTCTCTTTACTCGTTCCGTAACACACCATCCCGTGATCAACTCCTTGATCACATTGTGCACATTATGATGATGTCCTACCGAGTGGGCCCAGAGATACCTCTCCGCCACACGGAGTGACAAATCCCAGTCTCGATTCGTGCCAACCCAACAGACACTTTCGGAGATACCCGTAGTGTACCTTTATAGCCACCCAGTTACGTTGTAACGTTTGGCACACCCAAAGCACTCCTACGGTATCCGGGAGTTGCACAATCTCATGGTCTAAGGAAATGATACTTGACATTAGAAAAGCTTTAGCATACGAACTACGCGATCTTGTGCTATGCTTAGGATTGGGTCTTGTCCATCACATCATTCTCCTAATGATGTGATCCCGTTATCAACGACATCCAATGTCCATGGTCAGGAAACCGTAACCATCTATTGATCAACGAGCTAGTCAACTAGAGGCTTACTAGGGACATGGTGTTGTCTATGTATCCACACATGTATCTGAGTTTCCTATCAATACAATTCTAGCATGGATAATAAACGATTATCATGAACAAGGAAATATAATAATAATCAATTTATTATTGCCTTTAGGGCATATTTCCAACAGTCTCCCACTTGCACTAGAGTCAATAATCCAGTTCACATCGCTATGTGACTAACACTCAAGGTCACATCCCCATGTGACTAGCACCCAAAGAGTTTACTAGAGTCAATAATCTAGTTCACATTACCATGTGATTAACACTCGATGAGTTCTGGGTTTGATCATGTTATGCTTGTGAGAGATGTTATAGTCAACGGGTCTGAATCTTTCAGATCCGTATGTACTTCGCAAATCTCTATGTCATCTTGTAGATGCAGCTACTACGCTATATTTGGAGCCATTTCAAATAACTGTTCTACATGGAGCTATTCTAAATTGTTGCTCCATTATACGTATCCGGTATCTCTACTCAGAGCTATCCGGATAGGTGTTAAGCTTGCATCGACGTAACTCTTTACGTCGAACTCTTTATCACCTCCATAACCGAGAAACATATCCTTAAGGATAATTTAGACCGCTATCTGGTGATCTACTCCTAGATTACCTTTGTACCCTCTTGCCAGATATGTGGCAAGACACACATCAGGTGCGGTACTCAGCATGGCATACCGTATAGAGCCTATGACAAAAGCATAGGGGACGACCTTCGTCCTTCCTCTTTCTTCTGCCATGGTCGAGCTTTAAGTCTTAACTTCATACCTTACAACTCAGGCAAGAACTCCTTCTTTGACTGGTCCATCTTGAACACCTTCAAGATCATGTCAAGGTATGTGCTCATTTGAAAGTACCATTAAGCGTCTATCCTTATAGATCTTGATGCTCAACGTTCAAGTAGCTTAATCCAGGCTTTCCATTAAAAACACTTTTCAAATAAACTCTGCATGCTTTCTAGAAATTCTACATCATTTCCGATCAACAATATGTCAACAACATATATTCATCATAAATTCTATAGTGCTCCCACTCACTTCTTTGGAAATACAAGTTTCTCATAAACTTTGTATACACCCAAAATCTTTGATCATCTCATCAAAGCATACATTCCAACTCCGAGATGCTTACTCCAGTCCTCAGAAGGATTGCTGGAGCTTTGCATACTTATTAGCATATTTCAGGATTGACAAAACCTTCCGGTTGTATCACATACAACCTTTCCTCAAAAAATCGTCGAGGAAACAATGTTTGGATATCCTATCTGCAAGATTTCATAAATGATGCAGTAATTGCTAATATAATTCCAACAGACTCTTAGCATCGCTACGAGTGAGAAAGTCTCACCGTAGTCAACTCCTTGAACTTGTCGGAAAACATCTTAACGACAAGTCGAGCTTTCTTGATGGTGATACTTACCATCATTGTCCGTCTTCCTTTTAAAATCCATCTGCACTCAACAGCCTTACGACCATCGAGCTGTTCTGCCAAAGTCTACACTTTGTTTTCATACATGGATCCTCTCTCGGATTTTATGGCCTCGAGCCATTTATCGGAATCCGGGCCCACCATCGCTTCTCCATAGCTCGTAGGTTCATTGTTGTCTAGCAACATGACTTCCAAGACAGGATTACATACCACTCTGAAGTAGTACGCATCCTTGTCATCCCACGAGGTTTGGTAGTGACTTGATCTGAAGTTTCATGATCACTATCATAAGCTTCCACTTCAATTGGTGTAGGTGCCACAGGAACAACTTCCTGTGAAGAGACGGTTCAATAACCTCATCAAGTCTCCACCACCCTCCCACTCAATTCTTTCGAGAGAAACTTTTCCTCAAGAAAGGACCCGATTCTAGAAACAATCCCTTATTGCTTTCGGATCTGAGACATGAGGTATACCCAACTGTTTTGGGTGTCCTATGAAGATGCATTTATCCGCTTTGGGTTCGAGCTTATCAGCCTGAAACTTTTCACATAAGCGTTGCAGCCCCAAACTTTTAAGAAATGACAGCTTAGGTTTCTCTAAACCATAGTTCATACGGTGTCATCTCATCGGAATTACGTGGTGCCCTATTTAAAGTGAATGTGGTTGTCTCTAATGCCTAACCCATAAACTATCGTGGTAATTCGATAAGAGACATCATGGTATGCATCATATCCAATAGGGTGCAGTTATGATGTTCGGACACACCATCACACTATGGTGTTCCAGGCTGTATTAGTTGTGAAACAATTTCCACAATTTCTTAATTCTGTGCCAAACTCGTAATTCAGATATTCATCTCTATGATCATATCATAGATATTTTATCCTCTTGTCACGACGATCTTTCAACTTCACCTGAAATTACTTGAACCTTTCAATAATTCAGACTCGTGATTCATCAAGTAAATATACTCAACATCTACTCAAATCATCTGTGAAGTAAGAACATAACGATATCCACCACATGCCTCAGCACTCATTGGGTTGCACACATCAAAATGTATTACTTCCAACAAGTTGCTTTCTAGTTCCATTTTACTGAAAACGAGGCTTTCAGTCATCTTGCCCATGTGGTATGATTTGCATGTCTCAAGTGATTCAAAATCAAGCGAGTCCGAACGGTCCATTTGCATGGAGTTTCTTCATGCATATACACCAATAGACATGGTTCGCATGTCTCAAACTTTTCAAAAAATGAGTAAGCCCAAAGATCCATCAACATGGAGCTTCTTCATGCGTTTTATACCGATATGACTTACGTGGCAGTGCCACAAGTAGGTGGTACTATCATTACTATCTTTTGGCATGAACATGTGTATCACTATGATCGAGATTCAATGAACCATTCATTTTAGGTGCAAGACTATTGAAGGTATTATTCAAATAAACAGAGTAACCGTTATTCTCCTTAAATGAATAATCGTATTGCGATAGACATAATCCAATCATGTCTATGCTCAATGCAAACACCAATCTCGATGGTAGAGGGAGC
Organism: Triticum urartu; assembly: GCF_056163025.1. Classification (NCBI taxonomy): domain Eukaryota; kingdom Viridiplantae; phylum Streptophyta; class Magnoliopsida; order Poales; family Poaceae; genus Triticum; species Triticum urartu. The sequence continues at coordinate 13,741,218 of NC_141878.1, read as the reverse complement.
GTGCGATGCTTGATCATATCAACATTGGAAACACTTCCAACACATATCGTCAGCTCACCTTTAGCTAGTCTCCGTTTATTCCATAGCTTTTATTTCGAGTTACTAACACTTAGCAACCGAACCGGTATCTAATACCCTGGTGCTACTAGGAGTACTAGTAAAGTACACATCAACACAATGTATATCCAACATACTTCTATCGACCTTGCCAGCCTTCTCATCTACCAAGTGTCTAGGGTAATTCTGCTCCAGTGGCTGTTCCCCTTATTACAGAAGCACTTAGTTTCGGGTTTGGGTTCAACCTTGGGTTTCTTCACTAGAACAGCAACTGATTTGTTATTCCACGAAGTATCCCTTTCTTGCCCTTGCCCTTCTTGAAACTAGTGGTTTCACCAACCATCAACAATTGATGCTCCTTCTTGATTTCTACTTTCGTGGTGTCAAACATCGCGAATATCTCAAGGATCATCATATATGTCCCTGATATATTATAGTTCATCACGAAGCTCTAGCAGCTTGGTGGTAATGACTTCGGAGAAACATCACTATCTCATCTGGAAGATTAACTCCCACTCGATTCAAATGATTGATGTACTCAGACAATCTGAGCACAAGCTCAATAATTGAGCTTTTCTCCCTTAGTTTGCAGGCTAAGAAAATCGTCGGAGGTCTTATACCTCTTGACGTGGGCACGAGCCTGAAATTCCAATTTCAGCCCTCGAAACATCTCATATGTTTCGTGACGTTTCAAAACCGTCTTCGGTGCCTCAACTCTAAACCGTTTAACTGAACTATCATGTAGTTATCAAAACGTGTATGTCAGATGTTCGCAACATCCACAGACAACGTTTGAGGTTTAGCACACTGAGCGGTGCATTAAGGACATAAGCCTTCTAAGAAGCAATGAGGACAATCCTCAGTTTACGGACCTAGTCCGCATAATTACTACTATCAACTTTCAACTAAATTTTCTCTAGGAACATATCTAAACAGTAGAACTGAAGCGCGATCTACGACATAATTTGCGAAGACCTTTTGACTATGTTCAGGATAATTAAGTTCATCTTATGAACTCCCACTTAGATAGACATCCCTCTAGTCATCTAAGTGATTACATGATCCGAGTCAACTAGGCCGTGTCTGATCATCACGTGAGACGGACTAGTCAACATCGGTGAACATCTTCATGTTGATCGTATCTTCTATACGACTCATGCTCGACCTTTCGGTCTTCTGTGTTCCGAGGCCATGTCTGTACACATGCTAGGCTCGTCAAGTCAACCTAAGTGTTTCGCGTGTGTAAATCTGTCTTACACCCGTTGTATGTGAATGTAAGAATCTAACACCCGATCATCACGTGGTGCTTCGAAACAACGAACTGTCGCAACGGTGCACAGTTAGGGGGAACACTTTCTTGAAATTATTATGAGGGATCATCTTATTTACTACCGTCGTTTTAAGTAAACAAGATGCATAAACATGATAAACATCACATGCAATCAAATAGTGACATGATATGGCCATCATCACTTTGCTCCTTTTGATCTCCATCTTCGGGGCTCCATGATCATCAACGTCACCGGCATGACACCATGATCTCCATCATCATGATCTCCATCATCGTGTCTCCATGAAGTTGTCACGTCATCTATTACTTCTACTACTACAGCTAACGGCTAGCAATAAAGTAAAGTAATTACATGACATTTATGTTGACACGCAGGTCATTAATAAATTAAGACAACTCCTATGGCTCCTGCCGGTTGTCATACTCATCGACATGCAAGTCGTGATTCCTATTACAAGAACATGATCAATCTCATACATCACATATATCATTCATCACATCCTTTTGGCCATATCACATCACATAGCATACCCTGCAAAAACAAGTTAGACGTTCTCTAATTGTTGTTTGCATGTTTTACGTGGCCGCTATGGGTTTCTAGCAAGAACGTTTCTTACCTACGCAAAAACCACAACGTGATATGCCAATTGCTATTTACCCTTCATAAGGACCCTTTTCATCGAATCTGATCCGACTAAAGTAGGAGAGACGGACACCCGCTAGCCACCTTATGCAACTAGTGCATGTCAGTCGCTGGAACCAGTCTCACGTAAGAGTACGTGTAAGGTCGGTCCGGGCCGCTTCATCCCACGATGCCGCCGAATCAAGATAAGACTAGTAACGGCAAGCATATTGAACAAAATCAACGCCCACAACTACTTTGTGTTCTACTCGTGCATAGAAACTACGCATAGACCTAGCTCATGATGCCACTGTTGGGGAACGTAGCAGAAATTCAAAATTTTCCTACGTGTCACCAAGATCTAGCTATGGAGAGACTAGCAACGAGGGGAAGGAGAGTGCATCTACATACCCTTGTAGATCGCTATGCGGAAGCGTTCAAGAGAACGGGGTTGATGGAGTCGTACTCGTCATGATCCAAATCACCGATGATTCTAGTGCCGAACGGACGACACCTCCGTGTTCAACACACGTACAGCCCGATGACGTCTCCCATGCCTTGATCCAGCAAGGAGAGAGGGAGAGGTTGAGGAAGACTCCATCCAGCAGCAGCACAACGGCGTGGTGGTGATGGAGGAGCGTGGCAATCCTGCAGGGCTTCGCCAAGCACCACGGGATATGAGGAGAAAGAGAGGGAGGGCTGCACCAACAGGCAGAGATCAGATCGCGTGTATTGGGCAGCCCCTAGGCCTCATATATATAGGGGAAGGGGAGGAGGGTGCGCCCCCTCTAGGGTTCCCACCCCTAGAGGGGCGGCAGCCACAAGGGGGGAGGAGAGGGAGGCGCAGGGAGTATGGGCCTTAGGGCCCATCTGCCCTTAGGGTATGCCCCCTCTCCCCTTCTAGGCGCATGGGCCATGGTGGGAGGCGCCCTAGCCCACCTAGGGGCTGGTGCCTTCTCACACTTGGCCCATGTATGCCTCTGGGGCCCATGGCCCCCCCGGTGGACCCCCGGACCCCTCCGGTGGTCCCGGTACATTACCGATAAACCCTGAAACTTTTCCGGTGACCAAAACAGGACTTCCCATATATAAATCTTTACCTCCGGACCATTCCGGAACTCCTCGTGACGTCTGGGATCTCATCCGGGACTCCGAACAACATTCGGTAACCACATACAAATTTCCTTTACAACCCTAGCGTCATCGAACCTTAAGTGTGTAGACCCTACGGGTTCGGGAGACATGCAGACATGACCGAGACGTTCTCCGGTCAATAACCAACAGCAGGATCTGGATACCCATGTTGGCTCCCACATGTTCCACGATGATCTCATCGGATGAACCACGATCTCAAGGACTTAATCAATCCCGTATACAATTCCCTTTGTCTAGCAGTATTGCACTTGCCCAAGATTCGATCGCCGGTATCCCGATACCTTGTTCAATCTCGTTACCGGCAAGTCTCTTTACTCGTTCCGTAACACATCATCCCGTGATCAACTCCTTGGTCACATTGTGCACATTATGATGATGTCCTACCGAGTGGGCCCAGAGATACCTCTCCGTCACACGGAGTGACAAATCCCAGTCTCGATTCGTGCCAACCCAACAGACACTTGCGGGGATACCCGTAGTGTACCTTTATAGCCACCCAGTTACGTTGTGACGTTTGGCACACCCAAAGCACTCCTACAGTATCCGGGAGTTACACAATCTCATGGTCCAAGGAAATGATACTTGACATTAGAAAAGCTTTAGCATACGAACTACATGATCTAGTGCTATGCTTAGGATTGGGTCTTGTCCATCACATCATTCTCCTAATGATGTGATCCCGTTATCAACGACATCCAATGTTCATGGTCAGGAAACCGTAACCATCTATTGATCAACGAGCTAGTCAACTAGAGGCTTACTAGGGACATGGTGTTGTCTATGTATCCACACATGTATCTGAGTTTCCTATCAATACAATTCTAGCATGGATAATAAACGATTATCATGAACAAGGGAATATAATAATAAATAATTTATTATTGCCTCTAGGGCATATTTCCAACACGGGACCCTTCCGGTGGTCCCGGTACAATACCGGTGACCCCGAAACTTGTCCCGATGGCCGAAATAGCACTTTCTATATATAATTCTTTACCTTCGGACCATTCCGGAACTCCTCGTGACGTCCGGGATCTCATCCGGGACTCCGAACAACTTTCGGGTTACCGCATACTAATATCTCTATAACCCTAGCATCACCGAACCTTAAGTGTGTAGACCCTACGGGTTCGGGAGACATGCAGACATGACCGAGATGACTCTCCGGTCAATAACCAACAGCGGGATCTGGATACCCATGTTGGCTCCCACATGTTCCACGATGATCTCATCGGATGAACCACGATGTCAAGGACTTAATCAATCCCGTATACAATTCCCTTTGTCTAGCGGTACGATACTTGCCCGAGATTCGATCGTCGGTATCCCGATACCTTGTTCAATCTCGTTACCGGCAAGTCTCTTTACTCGTTCCGTAACACACCATCCCGTGATCAACTCCTTGATCACATTGTGCACATTATGATGATGTCCTACCGAGTGGGCCTAGAGATACCTCTCCGTCACACGGAGTGACAAATCCCAGTCTCGATTCGTGCCAACCCAACAGACACTTTCGGAGATACCCGTAGTGTACCTTTATAGCCACCCAGTTACGTTGTGACGTTTGGCACACCCAAAGCACTCCTACGGTATCCGGGAGTTGCACAATCTCATGGTCTAAGGAAATGATACTTGACATTAGAAAAGCTTTAGCATACGAACTACGCGATCTTGTGCTATGCTTAGGATTGGGTCTTGTCCATCACATCATTCTCCTAATGATGTGATCCCGTTATCAACGACATCCAATGTCCATGGTCAGGAAACAGTAACCATCTATTGATCAACGAGCTAGTCAACTAGAGGCTTACTAGGGACATGGTGTTGTCTATGTATCCACACATGTATCTGAGTTTCCTATCAATACAATTCTAGCATGGATAATAAACGATTATCATGAACAAGGAAATATAATAATAATCAATTTATTATTGCCTCTAGGGCATATTTCCAACACATGCCGCCCACACGACCATGGTCACCAGGCAGCACCAAGGAACGGGCTTTGCCCAATAGCACCGCGACACCACCACCAGGGCCGCCGCCCCGGCATCCAAGACCTCACCCGCCACCCAGCGCCACCACACCCAAAGAGACGAGTGGAAAGGCCCCGCCTTTAGCACCCCTGAGCTGCCCCCAACGTCGAGACCGATTAGGCCAGCCAAAGCTGGCCTCCATCGGCTCGTCCTGTCGCTGGGCGCGCGGCGAGCGATGGACCGCGACTGGGAAAAGTCTAGCACTTCGACGGAAGTGGCATGCGGACGACGAGGAGAGGAATCGAAGGCCGGCGCACGCTGCCTACGGACAACCGACGCCGAAACATGTCAGCCGCCGCCGCATCCGACCTGCCAAGATATCGTGGATCCATCCACGGCTGGAGCAGCAGCCACACCAGGCCATTGCCCATCCCGCGCTGCCCGCCGAACTCCAGGCGTTGAATCCGCCAGGCACGCTGCCACCTAATCGGCCAGTGCACCGGCGGCAATGAACACGGCCGGAAACAACCATCCACCCCAAGCCAGGGGCCGGCGCAGGCGTGCGCTCGCACGACCCCCGCCACTGGAGCCTTCCGCCCCCTGCACCCTGCTGCGACACGACAACCGCCGCCGCCACGAACCTCCATACTAGCCGCTCGCAACCCCCCACCGCCCAACACCTAGCCGATCCACGCAGCCTCCACAGCAACCACGGCTGCCCGCGCCGCCGCGCCCTCGGGTGGCCACTGCATCCCACGCTAAAGGGGGCCAACGAGGAGGAAGAGAACCCCGCCGCCGCCTACGTTGACCAGAATTTGACCGGCAGCGCGCTTTGGCGACGGCGAGGGGGAGGGAGGCGGGCAGTGGCTCGATCTAGGGTTCCCCCCCTCCCCCCGCGTGCTTGCGGGAGTGGGCAGGATGAAGCATTTGCGATTTTTTAGGCGGAAACTTTTAGTTTGCTCCTTCTCACCCTCACGTCAAATTTGAAAGGCGGGCTGCTAAAAAGTCTGTCTTCTAAAGCAAGCCAGAAAGCATCACTGACAATCTTGAACTGCAAAGACGACGTGATCTATTTGTTTAATGTGTGTATGGTGGACATGTGGTTTATTTATCGCACCGTTAACTCTTAAGTGATTCAATATGTTACAATTGAGTGTCTATGTTTATGCTATATCTTTTGCACACCTTACTCAATTCTCCGGAGCACCCCCCCCCCCAAACATCTGTTTGTAGCTTTTCGTCAAAATTACTAGCTACAGGGACATATATACCTAAAGATCATTGCATCTATCGATTGATATATAAACAATAACCATTTCATACTACAAGTCGGACTACCACCAGGTGATACTAGCTACTCCCTCCGTTCGGAATTACTTGTCGTAGAAATGGATGTATCTAGACATATTTTAATTCTAGATACATCCGTTTCCGAGACAAATAATTCCAAACGGAGGGAGTACAACCAAAATACTAATGTCAAAACTAGGGTTCCACAATTTGGACCCTCAAACTAAGGCCGGTCCTCGTCGTCGTTGCCATCCTCGTCCTCCTTTGACTCGAGATACTCGAACTCTGAGTCGGTGGGCTCATTCTGCTCCTCCATGCATTCGATGAAGTCAGGGTCGTCGTAGGAAGTCCCAGGCTCACTAGTACAGGAAACTGTGTGACGCTGCTGGTAAGGTAAGCTTAGCAGCGTGTACCCCACACGCGGCTAGTGCGGTCCGACGAGCTGCATGTATATCGCATGCGGCTACTGTTCTACTCACGACCAGCGTGTGGTCTCGCTGCATGTGGCCAGACTGTATAACACTGGCGGAGTCCGAATTGCTTAAACGTCGCTGATCTCAGACCTGACCTAATATACAACGTGCCCCTTTTGCGAGCGCTTCTAGTTTTGGGGAAGTTAGCAGCTTCCTGCTAAATACAAACGTGGCTAGCTAGTTTTACAATGATAATAGTAATACTTCCACGACAGTGTTTTTGGCTACAACATTTGCAGAATTCATACATACATAAGTAATAAGTATTATGCAGTGAAATAGTGAATGTTATTATGTAATACATTTCACATGAATCCAACATATATTGGAAGATTTCATAGAAAATGATGGCAGCATTTATGAAGCAAATGTCTAATTTTTCGGCCACAACGACATCTATGAGCCAAAGGGCTCACCTTGCTGCCATGCTTGAGTCATCATGTCTCGATACGTGCAACAAGTACTAATGTTACAGGAACCACCAAAGGGCTTAAGTTCTGATTGACACAAAAGGTACGGTAAGGGCTACCAAGTCGAGGTGTTGAAGTTGCTATGTTGTCGCTTCTGCCTATCCAGCTTGTTCTCGAGGGGTTCTTGTGAGTCAACGTGTACGTAGTACATCCCCTTCTTATTGGTGACATTGTTGTTGATGACAGTTGCAAGGGTGCTCTACATCCATCTAAACTCAACTCGACTATCATCCGGCGTGATAATGGCAAGCCCCCCCCCCCAATTGGTGACATCATCCTTTCTTGTGAAGGTTATATGCTTCCACATGCAATCAACCATGTGGTTCATTAGGTAGTAGGCAGACACATGATTTCTCTCAGTTTGTTGTTGCATGCAATAGAAGGTTGTGTTGTGGGTGAGGCGTGCCAAACCCAAGTTGTTTTTCTTTCTGAATGCTGACTTTGTCGGTCCTACGCTGTTCTCAAACTCTATGAGTGCATAATCCAGAATTGACATCAGTTTGTTGTAGTATTTCTTGATCTTTTGATGTGAATCCAATACATAAGAATTGCATGTCTTTGGGGATAGAACGAAGAGGACCTAGTGCTCGTCGCTGCGCAAACAGTCAAATAATGCAGTAACTACCATCAATCTTTGTACGATGAGAGGATATATACTATATATCCGAGAAATCATATGTGCATTGATGCTAGCTAGTGAGCACTTACCACATACGGTGGGGCACAAAATGGTAGTCTGCGTGTCTATGTTGAACCATGAATTTGAAGGTAGATCTTCGTCACTTTCCTACCTTATCGATTCTTAAGGTTATGGTGGTGCATGTGATAAGGGTCCGCCGCGGTGACGTCCTCACGTTGTCATACTTGAGCTTGTTGCCTAGATGAAGCGCCCATAGCCTTATTAAGGAGGATCCATCAAACTGCAGGTGGTCGATCAGGCTGAAGATTTGGTCGACATGTATATAGAACTTGTCCGCGAAGAAATCATCTACAAAGCCGAGACCCGACGCTGTGACGGATGCGACATCCGTCCACGCAGCCGTTCCCCTGGTCGGCCCCATATGGCGACGGCGGCGAGATGGATATGTAGTAGCGTGAAGGAGAGGAGGCGGTGGTGCATATCGGAGGAGGACGAGTTGGAGGATTAAACTCTCTGTATTGATTATGACTTCACAAGTTACACATATATATACATGGAGTGCAACGGCAGGATAAGGTTACAACTGATCTAGCTAGTCCTAAGGAGACGTGAGCTACGTGCGGGACGAGCCAGTCGTGGGCGCAGGACTCGGGCGTGCGGGTGGCGAGGAGGACGTGGAGGAAGTAGTGTTCCAACACCCCCCCCCCCCCCCCCGCAGTCGAAACGGGGTCGCTGAGAACGTTGAGGCTGTCCCGGAACTCGTTGAAGATGGCCGTTGGCAGTCTTTTAGTGAAGATGTCCGCGAACTGAGATGAAGTAGGAACATGCAGAACCTTGACGTCGCCTATGCTGACCCGTTCGCGGACGAAATGCAGGTCGATTTCCATGTGCTTTGTTCGCTGGTGCTGCACCGGGTTGCTCGAGAGGTACACAGCACTCACGTTGTCACAGAAGACAACGGTGGCGCGGCGTGGTGGTCGACGGAGCTCGGTGAGGAGTTGGCGAAGCCAGCACGATTCGGCGACGACGTTAGCGACCGCGCGGTACTCGGCCTCCGCACTAGACCGGGACACCGTGTTCTGACGCTTCGAGGACCAAGAGACGAGGTTGGGTCCGATAAAGACGCAGAACCCGGATGTCGAGCGGCGGGTGTCCGGGCACCCGGCCCAGTCGGCGTCGGAGTAGGCGACGAGGTCGTGTGTCGGGGCAGAGCTGTGGATGCGCAGACCGAGGTGGGAGGTGCCATGCACGTACCGCAGGATCCGCTTGACGAGCTGGAGGTGCCGCTCACGGGGATCGTGCATGAAGAGACAGGCCTGCTGGACCGCATGAGTGATGTCCGGCCTCGTCAGGGTCAGGTACTGGAGCGCGCCGGCAAGGCTCCGGTAGAGGGTAGGGTCGGCGACGGGCGCACCCTCTGAGGCAGACAGCTTGGCGCGAGCGTCGAGGGGCGTGCTGATCGGCTTGCAGGTGAGCATGCCCGCCCGATCGATGACCTCGAGCGCGTACTGCTGCTGCGAGACGAAGAGGCCGGAGGCAGAGCGTTGCACGTTGACGATGAGGAAGTGATGCAGCTCGCCGAGGTCGGTCATGGCAAAGGCTTGGTGCAGAGAGTCGATGACGGAGCGAAGGAGAGCGGTGCTGCTGGCAGTGAGGATGATGTCGTCCACGTATAAGAGCAGATACGCCATGGAGTCGCCGCGGTGGAGGATGAACAGCGAGCTATCGCTGTGGGAGGCGACGAAGCCGAGGGCGACGAGGTGCGCCATGAACCGCGAGAACCAGGCGCGGGGGGCCTGCTTCAGGCCGTACAAGGAGCACTGGAGACGGCAGACATGATCCGGGCGGTCGGCGTCGAGGAAGCCGGAAGGCTGCTCGCTGTAGACGACCTCGTCGAGCCGGCCGTGAAGAAAGGCGTTCTTCACGTCCAGCTGGTGGATCGGCCACGAGCTGCTGACGGCGAGGCTGAGGATGACCCGGATAGTTGATGGCTTGACGACGGGGCTGAAGGTCTCGGTGTAGTCGACATTTTCACGCTGGGTGAACCCACGCAGGACCCAGCGAGCCTTCTGGCGTGCCAGAGAGCCGTCGGCATTGAATTTGTGCCTGTAGATCCATTTGCCGCTGACGACGTTCACACCTGCAGGACGCGGCACTAAACACCAGGTCTTATTATGAATCAGTGCATCATATTCCTCACGCATAGCGGCATACCAGCGGGGGTCTTTGAGGGCAGTGCGGTAGGTTGGAGGGATGGGGGAGAGGAGATCGACGGTGAGATTAGTTTGAGTTTTAGGAAGGGCAAAGCCAGATTTGCCGCGAGTGCGCATAGGATGAGGGTTTTGTGGGGGTGCGATGGCAACGGCGCGCGGTGGGAGCGAGGTGCTTCATGGCGAGGTGCTGCATGGCGCGGTGCTGGACGTGGGAAAAAGGCAGCGAGGGGAGGGTTGCATGCGGTCGTGGGGCACGGCGCGTGGGGTGGAGCCGCGTGGCGGAAGGGAAGGGGGCGAGGTGGGAGCAGCATGCGAGGGTGGGGTCCGCGGAGCTGGCGCAGGGGGCGGGCCGGTGGGAGGATGGGACGCGGCGGGTGCGGGGGAGACAGGTGGGCTGTTGTGGATAGGCGCGTGATCCGAGGAGGATCTGGAGTTGGTGGGAAACGAGGTAGGAGGGGACGATCCCGAGGCGTGGAAGGGCGGCGGACGAGGTGGTCGGGCGCTGGGATTTTCTGCTGTGGGATCGGGTGCGGAAAGTGTGGATTGGAAGGGAAAAATTGCCTCATCAAATGTAACGTGCCGAGAGGTGTAAACGCGCCGAGTGCGTAGGTCGAGGCAGCGGTAGCCTTTATGCTCGGGGGGGCTACCAAGAAGCACGCACGGGGTGGATCGGGGTGAGAGTTTGTGGGCGGCGTATGGTGCAAGGTTAGGGTAGCAGAGGCACCCAAAAGTGCGTAGGTCGGTGTAGCTAGGGTGAACGCCATGTAGGAGAAAGAAGGGTGTGAGGTTGTGAACTACGTGAGATGGTCGTCGGTTGAGGAGATGGGTAGCCGTGTGGAGAGCTTCGACCCAATATGGTGGTGGCATGTGAGCTTGAGCGAGGAGAGTGCGAAGAATGTCGTTAGTGGAGCGAATGGCACGTTCGGCCTTCCCATTTTGCGGAGAAGTGTGCGGACACGAGAGACGGAGTACAATGCCTCGATCGGAGAGAAAGGTGAGAAGGGCGGTGTTGACGAACTCACCCCCATTGTCGCTTTGAATGCAATGGATAAGGGAGTGGTACTGCGTGAGAATGTAGCGACAAAAGCGTACAAGAACAGAGGCCGTTTCAGACTTGTTATGTAAAGGGAAAGACCAGGAGAAATGAGTGTAGTCATCCATTATTATAAGATAATATTTAAAACCAGAAAAGCTGGATACAGGCGACGTCCAGAGGTCGCAGTGAATTAACTGAAACGGGAAACTAGTAAAGGAAAGCGATGCTGAAAAAGGTAATCTAGTGTGGCGCCCTCGTTGGCATGCATCACATGTAGGAGATGGTGCGGGCACATTATTACATGAAGGGGAAATAAAAGACTGTAGCGAGGCCTGAGTAGCCCGGCTTGGATGACCGAGGCGGCGGTGCCAAATATCGCCGGCGGTGGTGCTGGTGAGGATGGTGGCGCCGGAGCCTAGGAACGGGTAGAGCGGGCCGGAGCTACTGGACCTCATGATTAGCCTCCGAGTGAGCAGATCCTTCACAGAAAAGCCATAGGGGTCAAATTCGATTGACCATGAGTTATCAGTAGTGAATTTACGAACAGAGATTAGGTTTTTGACTACGTTTGCAGAGACTAGGACGTGGTTGAGATGAAAGGGTTTGGGAGGGAGAGAGGTATAGCCGAGGGAAGAGGGAGTCATGATGGTGCCGTTGCCTACTATAATGGGAGGAAGATGATGAGCTGAAACATCATAAAGCCGAGTGAGTATACCTGCGTTCCCAGAGATATGTGAGGAGGCACCAGAGTCCATGTACCAGTCGGCGGCGCCGGGCTGCTGCAGCGACATGTTGCTCATGGCGGAGTTGAGCATGCTGAAGTTGTCCCACGAGCCAGGAGTGGGCGACGGTGGAGGTGGCGCATGCGAGGAGGACGACGCGCCAGGGTAGAAGACGGGGTACACCTGCGCCGGGGCAGCGGGGCGGGGCCCGAGGATGCCGGCGGCGTGCGGGGGCACCCACGGAGCACGCCCAGGAGGAGGAAAAGGCGCGCCCCAGGGCGCGAAGTACCCCATCCACGGCGTCTGCCCGCCGGGGAACTGCTGCTGCTGGGGGTGGCGGCCGCCGTTGCCGCGACCACGACCGCGGCCACGACCACGGCCATTGCCACGGGCGCGATCAGAGGAGCCGCCGCGACCTGGGGTGCCCTCGCCGGTGGGCCGAGCGCGATCGCCAGAGCCGGGTGGGCCGCGATCGCCAGAGGAGGTGTCGGAGAGGCCGCCGGCGTTGGTGCTGACGGTGAGGGCGGTGGCCCCCTCGGTGCGATCACGGGCGTCGAGGGAGATCTCTTCAAGAAGGAGGCGCGAGCGCGCCTGGATGAAGGTGGGGAAGGGTACCTGGAGGGGGAGCACCGAGGCGAGGACGTGGAAGCGGCGCGAGAGCCCGCGGATGAGCTGCAGAGTGAGGGACCGGTCGGTGACCGGTTCGTCCACGTCGGCGAGGGCGTCAGCAAGGGCCTTCAGGCGGCGGCAGTATTCGCCGACGTGGAGGTCGCCCTGGGTGGTGGAGCGGAACTCGGCCCCGATGTGGATCGCGTGGGCCGGCTGATTGTCGTGGAAGAAGTGAGTCAGCTGGCTCCAAGCGCGGTGCGCCGTGTTGTCCGGCGACTTGATGACGTCGTAGAGGTCGTCGGAGATGGACCCGTAGATCCAAAGCAGGATGGTGACGTCGGCGTGGCGCCATGCCACGGTCTGCTGTTGAGGCTCGGAGAAGTGGTCGACGCGCCCCCCGGCATCGTACATGGAGAGCACGCACCTGAAGATCTGCCGCCATTTGGAGAAGTTGCCGGCGGCGAAGTCCAGCTTGAAGTTGAGGAAGTGGCCGATGTTGAGCTGGTGCATGTTGGGGATGCCGGAGGAAGACGAGGCGCCGGCGGACGGAGGGCCCGGGAACGGGAGAGCGACCGCGAGCGGCACCGTCGCAGGGGGCGCCGTGGCCACGGGCAGAGACGCCATGGCAGCAGGAGTCTTGGCAGGAGGTGCCGGGGCAGGAGGCGCCGTGGTGACGGGCAGAGGCGCCGTGGCGACGGGGAGGGGCGCCGAGGAGGACATGGTGAAGTCTCAGAGAGAACTCGCGTCTGATACCAAGTTGAAGGATTAAACTATCTGTATTGATTATGACTTCACAAGTTACGCATATATATACATGGAGTGCAACGGCAGGATAAGGTTACAACTGATCTAGCTAGTCCTAAGGAGACATGAGCTACGTGCGGGACGAGCCAGTCGTGGGCGCAGGACTCGGGCGTGCGGGTGGCGAGGAGGACGTGGAGGAAGTAGTGTTCCAACAGGACGAGCGAGGTTGATGGCCGGGGAGGGCGAGGATTTTTGCGTTTGGCGCGTGACCTCGCCTATTCCCCATTTAAAATGAAGGTTCAGCCCTTTGCAGAGTATTGGTGAGTTTTGGAACTCAGCATAGCAAGACCAACAGTCAGTTAGTCAACGGCAGGTGCCACAAGTGCATGCCTGTCATATTTTTGCGGACTTTATCTCTGTGGGTGCTTGACATACACGTGACTCCTTGAATTCCGTATAAATAAGAAAAAAAGTTTACCATGCTTTTTATATTGCGTACTCAGCATAGATGGGACCCATCAAATTCGGTGATAAAAAAATAAGGCATAAAATTATTGCGTTCCTAGGAAAAAGGTGAAGTTTGTGAAGTTTCTTGTCACTGCCAAGTCCTAATTTGTATCAAAGTCGGCAGATACCTCAATTTGGCGAGTTCCCAATAAATTGAACTTGGCGAAAGGTCAGAACTCGATGAAATCCCAGATTCCAGTAGAGGACGCATTGGTGTTACAGTTTTAGGTGCCTTTTTAGTTGATCCAATGGATGTTATTTAAAAAAAAATGATGTAGCTTACTGTAGTTGATGCCTTAGGAGTCAATTTTCGAATAAAAAGAGATAAGCTATGATTTCTTATGTTCCTTAATCTACACCGAACATTTCGCTCTTCCATGGATGGACTTAATTTGAGGTTCTCATAAGATTTATATTCTCCACCGATCGGTTCGTTCTGCCACTGAACCTACACAATTAGATGTCCATGTCTGTGGAATCTTATTCATTGTGGTGTCTCTGACAATGCCATGGTCAGGTACATTTCCTACGAAGAGATGGGAGTTGCTAGAAATCTACGTCCCTGCTGATTTTCCATTTGTCTTTCTCAAAGTTGACGATTCCCAAGCACTTTCTGGGCTACCTCTTGCAGCCCAGAGAATTCTGCCAACGTGCAAATTCAGGCGGTCATCTGAACTCTTGGTTTATTTCTCAGTCTCCGGATCACAGTTCGGCACCATGTGTCACTCCAATGTAGGGGCGTATAGCCAGGCCCAGCACTAGTAGAAAAAGGGATTTTTGTCCCGGTTGGTAAGGCCCTTTAGTCCTGGTTCGAAAACCGGGACTAAAGGGTCGTTACTAATGCCTCTCCCCTTTAGTCCCGGTTCGAAGGAACCGGGACTAAAGGGCGCGGCCACGTGGAGCTCCACCTTTAGTCCCGGTTGATAACACCAAACGGGACTAAAGGAAATTTTATGATTTTTTTTTTGAATTTTTTTTTTGATTTTCAAATTTCTGAATTATTTTAATCTCTAGTCTGTAATCACCACCCCTCATCACTGCTCAATTTATCCTCTAACCACCCCTCATCATTCCAAATCATTTAACTTCCCGAACGGTTAACTTACCGAACGGTCACCCATCCTCCCACTCCCCCAACCTGAGCACGCTTCACTTCCGGGTTCTATTCTCACTCGTTTCCAAGTCTGCACTTGTTGTTTTCCTGACAATAGTAAGATGTCAATCCTATTAACCTTCACGGATTTTTCTTGAGCATGAAGTGACACATTTCACTGTTTGAGTTTGAAACTATTATTTTAAAAAACAAAAATTATTTAGTAACACTAATATTTCTTGAATAATTAGTTTGACCATTGTTTGACCATATTTGACCAAAATTCGAAATAACTGAAATAATTATTTAGTAACACTAATATTCTAGAATAATTAGTTTGACCATTGTTTGACCACAGTTTGACCAGATTTGACCAGATTTGACCACATTTTTTCCAAAAAAAATTGAAACTATATTTTTTTCTGTTACTAGTGGCGCACCTAGCAAATGGTGCGCCACTAGTAAGTTTGAAATTTTTTCGATTTTTTCCACTCTAGATCTTATAAGCCCCGTAACTTTTTTTCTGTTAGGTTTTTGAGGATTTTGAAAATGTTTAACAGGGTTTCCCCGGTTAAATTCGGATGTAACTTTCCGAGTAGATGATTTTTCATATAAAATACTTTTTAATCCGAGTTCGTATGCAAAAGTTATGCCCATTTTACAAATTCCAGTGAGATTTTGCAAATAAAGTCCAAATTCGTATTTGTAAATTTTCCCAACAACCAGACCACATATCACATGGGAAACTTATTTTATTTTATTTTATTGACATTTCCATCATTTTCTTTTGTTTTTTCTAAAACTGAAAAGGTGGTCGGGGGGGGGGAGTTTGAAAATGGGACCTTTAGTACCGGTTCGTGCCATGAACCGGTACTAATGCCTCAAAGCCCATTAGTCCTGGTTCGTGGCACGAACCGGGACTAAAGAGCCCAGGTGAACCGGGACTAATGCCTTAGCCGCACGAACCGGGATAAATGCTCACATTAGTCCCGGTTCGTGATTGAACCGGGACTAATGTGAAAAATTCCCTGTGACCAAAGCCCTGTTTTCTACTAATGCAGGCAACACATGCCATGCAACAAGGTCTTTCATTGACTGTATCTACTATTCAATACTATAGCTATGAGATTGGCCTGGGGAGCGGCAAGCTCCTGGCTACGCAACTGCTCTATGCTGTGTGGCTATACAGACCAACCAGGCCGTGCCTAGCGGGGTGGCTATACCATAGCCACTGAAAACTGTACGCTGTGTTTGGTTGCATCCATACAGACCAACCAGGCCGGCGCGGTGTAAAAATGGCCCGTTTGATAGATTGTATCCACTGTTTGTTTTGTATAGCACGAACCTTAAAGCACCGCCAGTCAAGCCCGCTAGAAACGGTGGAATGGGCCATTTCGCCTCAGCCAAGCAGCGTTTTTTATTCTAGCATGGTGCAGCAGTCAGTGGCGGGCGTTGATAAGCGCCCGCCGCACGTACTTTACACAGCAGTGGCGAGCGTTGCACCTTGCCTACCATTAGTAGGGTCGCCCACCACTGCTACCAGATTGAATCCGCCCACCACAGTTAGGGTCCTACCAGTGGCGGCCGGGCCCCACCACTGATGACACTTTAGCAGTGGCAGGAGGTCAGTGGTGGGCAGCCCCACCTCCTCCGACTCCAGAATCACCGGCTTCACAGACTACCAGTCTAAGTAGAGCTCCATTCTAAGAGTAGTCTTAGTTAGATAGTTTGTAGTTGTTGATGTCGACTCAGAGTAGAACTTGAGTAAAACTTGTGATGATGCTTTTAGGTACACGAATCATTAATGCTTATGTTGGTTATGTTACTTGTGTTCTTCTCCTGGTTTGCTTTTTTAAATTATGTTCTTCTCTTGGTAGATGAGGTGGTATGCGGTGTGTAGAAGGAGGTCTCCAGGAATGTATGATTCGTGGGAGGCATGTAGTGAACAGGTGAATGGTTACAACAATAGCTCAGATAAAGGGTTTCCAACTAGGCAGGAGGTAGGAGATGCTTACACCAAGTTTGTGCTCAGAGCGAAGCGCGACGATAGAGTGGGCAAAGGTGAAGGTCAGATCGGGTTTAGTCGGCTGAAGAAGCTGATAATCTTCGACCAGTTCGTCGCCATTTTGATGTTGATGCTATATTGTCCATGGATAGTATACATTCGGTTAAATGTTACTTCTTTTCTATGGTTGTTATCTTTTCTATACATCGCCATGGTTAAAATGCTTTTTGCCGAGGATGTTACTCAGCTTCATTTACTTTTACTGTAGTGATGTAAGCAAAAGATCAGAGCTAATGGAACAACCCTGCATAAGCAAAGGATTAGTAACTTGGGAAGAGTCGTTCTGCCCAGCTGGGGGCTGCTCTTCGTTTGGCTGCTTTGTAGGAGTTTGACAAGCATCTTGTTTTCCCTTGTACAAGGGTCAAGGGTATAGATATCATAGTAGATGATCAAGTGAGTCAATCGGCGACCGATCACCGATCGCCGCGCATTAATCTGCCCGCTGCCACTCGCCAGTCAGTCCGTGTTCCTCAGTCGATCGACTGCCGCCTGCCTATTCTCCCAGAAGAAGTTTTGTTTTATTTCTAGCCCTCCTACTCTCTATTAAATTGATGCCCACACCATCGATCATGTGACGAGACTTGTTCATCTGTGCGTTATCAGACTTGTTCCGTGGATTTCGTTTTCCATGTGACCTTGTGATACGCTATGATTTTTGTTGGCTTTTCAGTAGTAATTCATAAATATAAGATGGTCCAGCTTTTCTATGAGTGAGTGTATAGACATGTTTTACTGTATTTGTTTTGTTTGCGGGGATAGCTCAGTATTTTCTAAGTATTTCAAAAATACTACAGTTTTTAGGATTACCATGATTTTATTTACTTTGAGCTGTTTGACAACCACACAAAACTGTGGTTTCAATACTACAGTTTTTCTAATACGATGGTATTTTCTCTGCATAAAAAGAAACCCTGGACCTCTTTTTTAAAACAGAGCATGCGAAAGAACGAGCCGATCGTTCTCTTCGGTAGCTTCAAGCCGCCACAAGCTCGTCTTGATCGGGCACCCATGGACAAATCAAGGATAGGCAGTTCAGTGTGGCGCGTATAGGGAGAGTACCGTAGTTGATGGGAAGGAGCAGGCTCACTAGTAGAAAAGGGGGCTTTGGTCCAAGCCGGGTAACCCCATTAGTCCCGGTTCAGTCCAAAACCGGGACCAATGGGGGCATTGGTCCCGGTTCGTGAGCCCAGGGGGCCGGCCGGGCCACGTGGGCCATTGGTCCCGGTTCATCTAGACCTTTTGGTCCCGGTTGGTGGGATGAACCGGGACCAATGGGCCTCGCTCCTGGCCCACAACCATTGGTCCCGGTTCGTGCCTCAAACCGGGACTAAAGATTAGACCTTTAGTTCCGGTTTGAGGCACGAACCGGGACTAATGGGGATGAGACCTTTAGTCTCGGTTCGTGCCACGAACCGGTACTAAAGGTCTCATTTTCAAACTCTACCCCCCCCCCCCCCCCCCCGATCGCCTTTTCAGTTTTAAAAAAAATAAAATAAAATGATGGAAATGTCAAAAAAATAAAATAAAATAAGTTTCCCATGTGATATGTGGTTTAGTTGTTGGGAAAATTTGCAAATGTGAATTTTGACTTTATTTGCAAAATCTCTCTGAAATTTGTAAAAATGGGCATAACTTTTGCATACTAACTCGGATGAAAAAGTTTTTTATATGAAAAATCATCTACTCGAAAAGTTACATCCAAATTTAATGGGGGGAACCCCATTAAACATTTTCAAAATCCTCAAAAACCTAATAGAAAAAAACTAACGGGGCTTTTAAGATCTAGAGTGGAAAAAATCAAAAAATATTCAAACGATGGGCAAACTGTGGTCAAACAATGGTCAAACTAATTATTCTAGAATATTAGTGTTACTAAATAATTATTTTTGTTATTTCAATTTTGGTCAAATCTGGTCAAACTGTGGTCAAACTGTGGTCAAACAATGGTCAAACTAATTATTCAAGAAATATTAGTGTTACTAAATAATTATTGTTTTTTAAAACAATAGTTTCAAAATAAAACTATGAAATGTGTCACTTCATGCTCAAGCAAAATTCCTGAAGGTTAATAGGATTGACATCTCAGTATTGTCAGGAAAACAACAAGTGCAGACTTGGAGCGAGGGAGAATAGAACCCGGAAGTTAAGCGTGCTCAGGCTGTGGGAGTGGGAGGATGGGTGACCGTTCGGGAAGTTAGATGATTTGGATTGATGAGGGGTGATTATAGGATAAATTGAGAAGTGATGAGGGGTGGTGATTACAGACTAGAGGTTAAAATAATTCAGAAATTTGAAAATCAAAAAAAATCAAAAAAATTTCAAAAAAAATTTCAAAAAAAAATCATAAAATTTCCTTTAGTCCCGGTTGATGTTATGAACCGGGACTAAAGGTGAAGCTCCACATGGCCGCGCCCTTTAGTCCCGGTTCTGGATTGAACCGGGACTAAAGGGAGAGGCATTAGTACCGACATTTTAGTCCCGGTTCCAGAACCGGGACTGAAGGCCCTTTTTCTATTAGTGGCTGCGACAACAACCTTGACGGCGAACGCGGACGAAGGCCGAGCGTTAGCTCCTGGTGCTCCAAGACGCGAAAGAAAA
Source organism: Triticum urartu (assembly GCF_056163025.1). NCBI lineage: Eukaryota > Viridiplantae > Streptophyta > Magnoliopsida > Poales > Poaceae > Triticum > Triticum urartu. Next base: position 13,721,654 of record NC_141878.1, on the reverse strand, counting down.
CCAAGCCACTCCCGTCAACGCGAAGCTCCGCCGCGAGGTGCGACGCGGTGTGATCGGTGTTATGGTAGTTACACCTATTTGGTGTACTTTGGTAAGTATACACTGAGCTTGTGCATGGTGCGTTTAGCTTGGCCGTTCGGTTCAGTTAGTGCATGGTCCTGCTAGTTTGTGCACGCCGGTGCACTGTGCCCCGTTCATCAGTTTGTAGCTAGCAACGCACCGTTTGCACCTGGTTCAAACGGCTACCTAGTTAATATTACGTCGATGCATGCAAGCTCTTGCCAAACTGGTCCACAGTATTCTAATACTTCAAAAATACTCTGTTATGTTAAAACTGTGGTATTGTGTATTTGTTTGTCCACTTATTTTATTTCATATGTCGTCTGTATTGAAATAGTCAACACGTATTATGTTTGTGGACGGAGGGAGTAATTTATAAATTACAGCATTTCATCATTGTATTTAGATAGAACTACTCATCAACCCGTGCACCTGCACGGGCTAATGACTTTGAGTCAAAAACTTTGTATTTATGTACCCTGGAAAAAGAATAATCGGTCACAATATTGTTGACTGTTTCTATAAGTGCACTTATCAAAATCGCAGTCACCTTTTGTATTTATGTACACTGAGCTTTGAATGAACGTACATAAATACAAAATGATACCTAATTTGACTGTACACAATTTGAACGTACATAAATACAAAATGAGGAAATAATACCTAATTCATGGTAGTAATATGGAAAAAACCAAAAATAGTATAATTTTGGAAATTTATTGTAGAAAATGATACATTATTGAAAAATAGAATGGTAAAAATTTAGTAACATTTTGGTAAATTTGTACATTTCTATTGACTGTAAATTTAGTCCTAGTTAGTTTTATCAATTTGAGATAATAGAAATTTGGTTTTTGCTGTGTGGTAATTAAAAAAATATAGTTCTTCCCTCAAAGCAGTTCAGTCTATTACTCTTTACCCATTGGCATAAAATACTATATACTGTGTCAGTTTGCGTTCTTTAGTGAATATATAAATTCTTATTTATCGTTAAATTATCAGAAGTTTTGTTTCTTTATTAAAAGAATAAATAGCTGGTCACAAAATTTGAAATTATGTGCTATTTTAGTCTTCAACTTCCGCAAATGGATGTTACACATCTTTGTACCTAAAAATGCACACTATGACTTAATCTCTTTTTTATTTTGCAACTCGGTCGGCTCAGAAATAACATTTGCTTAGTGGACTGAGAAATAACAAATTTGAAATATTATACTGAATTGTGGGTGCGGTTTATCTATGCCATTTGAAAGACCCAGTAAAAAGGGGTTTCTATTGGTCATTATGAAAGTTAGAAAATATATATTGCATTATATATAGCTCGTAATCAAAATTAAGATATATGTACTTTTCAAATTGCGTACTTATAATTTTTATTAGGCATATTTTGCATTTATTGTCTCAATTTTTGTTCCGGATGAAAATCTTGAACACTTTTATGGAACGTCAGGGGCATGCAAGTGAGAAGAAGTTGGCGATCAAGGGAGGCAATGGAGAAAACAATCGACAAAACCATGCACTGTATTATTATACTCGTAAAGAGAGTAAAGATTGACATTTTCTGGAGAGTATATCATAAAAAACTTGTTTATTTGTAGTCCAAATTAACGTTATTTGTTGGGCAAAAAATATATATATCATGAATCACTTGTACGCAGCCATTCTGTACTATTACCGTTTCCTATGCACATATACGTGTGGATTACCTCGCTGGTAAATTAACATCAAGCCAGTTTCATTAATCTATATTGAGACGTGTTTTTTATAAGGGGACCTATTAGAGACTTGTTGTATAGGCTTTCTTTTTTTCTTTGTTGTAGGACGTAGCGTGTTTACTTTGGAAACTGCTAGTGCACACGTTTTTTTTACTGTAATCTAATAGGATTGTTATTTATGGACCATACATATTACATTTGATCATAGTCGTATATTTAATAATCCTATGGTAATTATTGATCTTACTCTAGAATTAGCGTGGAGCCTCGTATGGTGCCTCTAATTAGTAAATATAAGATATAAGATATATGATGATAACTAATATATTATTTATGCTCTACAATCGAAGGTTAGACTTCACATGGATGGGAAAAATATTTTTGGACGTAGTTGCTCACACACCAAAGATTTTCAAGATATGTGCTCGTTCAAATTTTTAGGTTCTGTCAACTTTTCTTATCTTGATAAGCTTAGAAATCATGTATTCTTAGTAACATGATTTTTTGGAACAAAATAAAAGGTCCCCGGCACAGGGCCCCTAATTTGTGGAGAGGGACCTGTTACCGACTTGTGTCTGCTTCCTTGTGTTTTCTTGCTCTAGGTGGCCGTTGTGCTTGGATATTTCCCTTTCCTTTTGTTGTAGTGGAACACTGGTTTCTGTTAACAGAAACAGAATAGATATCTTACAAACGCTTGCTGGGGGTGGGGTCCCAGCAAACGCCCACATAACCATAAGATTTGCATTCGACGGTGACACTTTTTTGCAAAAGAAGAAAAATCCACAATTTAAACAAATTGCCATGATAGTTTTGTAAAATGTTAACCGCAGCCTAACCAATACACATAAACTGCCATTGGGGGGTTTGCAAATACCATGTCCCCCGGCGAGCATTCGCTGGGGATTGGCTTTCTAACAGAAATCAGAGAGGAAACTCTCTTTTCAAAAAAAGAAAGAAAAGCTGCTGACTTGTGCCGTTCACATTACAACATGGCGCAAGCCCAACAACATCGATCTCTAGCACTAGCACATAAATGCTAATAGCAACAGCAGGCAAAGATAGAGTTCGTATGATCTTCCATTTCCTTGAAGTTAAAGACAGGAATAATCCGAAATGTCAAAAAGAATGGCACAATTAAAAGGAAGCAAAGAGATAACGAGGAGCTTTAATTATTCGTTTCCTGCGCCGCAGCTTTTGATGGATGAGCTGCCAACAGCGGCGCACATAATATTTTAGACGCTTTAAGCATCACTAAAAGTTGTAAGGGCATCTTCAACGGTGACCCGCAAATTCCCTCGGTTTTGTCCGAAATTCAGTCAAGACCAATGTCCAAACGCTGATGCGGGAGCCGGCCATCCAATCGTGCCTTCCGCCAAACAGCTTCCATTCACATACACACCTTCCGCCAAAAATACTTTTCATTCCATTGTGTGTTAGTAAAATAATCCATTAAGCTCACTAATATACACCTTCCGCCAAACACTTTCTGTTCACATGCACACCTTTCGCCAAAATACCTTCCGTTCAATTGTGGGTTACTAAAATAATCAATTAAGCTCACTAATGTACACCTTCCGCCAAACACTTGCATGATTAATAGTAGTCTCCGCCAAAGCAAAAAAAGATTAGCCGCAGCTATTCGCCATCCGGAGGAAGAGAGGACACGTGGTGACTTTTGGTTCATCATGTGGATTTCCGGACTCCCGCCAAGGTTCCCCACGTTTATCTCCAATTTACTGGAAAAACGTGGTCCAGACCGCTCAATGGACCGATACAGAACCGCGATAGATGACAAACTGCGTCTAGACAGCACGGTTCGGATGCTTGCGGGAGGTTTGAGGGTCCGCCTTGGAGATGCGCTAATCCACGGGCCACGGCAATATAGCATTCTACTTGATCTGTGGTTTGCAGCCGCTATTTATACTCTCCGAAGACCGTCCGGTTCACTTCTCCATGGTATACATAGTCATCTATATACCTTTTTTCTAAGAGGGCCATCTGAATTCGAGTTCAAAGTCCATTTTTTTAGATAGCTTACAACATATGACATGCAGTTGTGTTCAAAGTCAAGGCCACTGACCAACATGTTATGTTTCTTTTGAGAAACTAACATGTACTTGTACCCGAAAAGCTCTGGTAACCACCACTTATTTTATTTTATTTTATTTTTGAAATTAACCGCCACTTATATGTTACTATAATTCCACGCATGATAGATAAACGAATATATGTTTGCGTGTCTTCCTTGCACTACATTTTTTTCTCCTATTGTTTGCTCATGCTGTCATGCGTGAAACGGCAACGCGTACATGCAGGGTATTACGATGGATCTCCCGCGGCTCAACATAGGCCAAAACGGAAGACGGGCTTCCTCAAAGCATGGTAATAAAAAGGAGCCCCGTCATATTTCTTTGCTCTACATTAGTTCTGTACTAATCTAACGTGCTCTGTGTTTGCCCTGCAAACTACAGCCTTGCTGCTTTGTGTTGTTGCTGCCTCGTAGACGAGTGTTGCTGCGGCTCATGTCAGATTTGTCGCAAACACGCCAAGCCAGATGGTGACCGATGAACAGTCCGAGCTGAGATACATATGTAACGTAGTACATACTAGAAGAAAAGGCACGCCTTGGCACGCTGTTTACTGTAATGTAGCATCACGTGTACCTGACGAAACTGAATCCCATGAGGCTGAAGGTGTGTAGGAGTTGAAGACGTCGCAGTCTGGGACCCGCAAGTAAGCGACGATGTTGAGTATTATGATTATAGCGTAGGATCTTACTCTACCCTGTCTTGTACTTCAAGTTGGTCATTGTACCCCTATATATGCGCCCACGAGGCTCAAGCAATAAACAATCAATTCCACCAACATCCTTCTCTATTCCTTCTGACCGTCGTGGAAGATTTTCGGTCAGTTCAATTTATAAGATATTGATCAAAACAAAGATTCAGAGGGAGAATTGGTTAGAGAATGTTCAAGGCCAGTCTGGCACTAGCATTGAGGAACGAAACTGGACGAAGCTTTGAAACATTACAGTGCCATCTAAGATCAAGAATTTCTTGTGGAGGTTGGGGCAGAACTCGATGCCTACCTCAGATGTGTTGCATCACCGTCATATGGCAACATCTTTTGTTTGTGCAATATGTTCATCTGAAGACAATTGGAAGCACGCTCTATTTGAATGCATGTTGGCAAGAAGTGTGTGGTAGCTCGCTACAGAGGAGATGGTTGGACATATGTGTGCAAATCATGCTTTGAATGCAAGGTACTGGCTGTTCTTGCTGAACTCGACACTATCTCATGAGATTTTCACTGAGATGGTAGTGACCATGTGGGCGATCTGGAAAGTAAGGAGAAAAGCAATCCACGAGGATATATTTCAGAGTCCACTCTCAATGTTGGAAGACTAACGGCACTTGTGCAACGTGAGGACCGAGTCCTCCGCAGTTAGGCTCACGATCTCTCCTATCATGTAGCACACGATGTGCATGCCCTTGTATAGCTCGGGCAGTTATTCTCGGTACTCTGTATATGACCCCTTCGTGGGCAATGGAATGTGATCACGCAGTGTTTCCATAATCCAACTTGGCACCAGAGCAACCCTTCCTACGACCTACCCTCCATGGCCACCGACGACTCTTCCGGTGGCCTCGCGAGCTCCTCCGCTCCGCCTCCCTCTCCGGCACTCCCCTCTTCCGGACTCCCAGCCCCCATAGCTACTGCTCCACCGGCGACTGCTCCTGCCCCCATAGCTACTGCTCCACCAGCCACTGCTCCTGCTGCCATGTCCGTGTTTCCCTTCGTGCTGCCGGCCGCCCACTCTGACGTCGCATCTTCCTCTTCCCCGCCGTCCCCTCCATCCACAGCCTCAACAACATCGGCAACTTCATCACCTTCAAGCTCAACGTCCAGTCCGGTAACTAAAATACTAATTGGATGCTCCGACCAAGCCTTCACGTTAATCCTTATAAAACATCATAAATTATCCGTTAGATATGCAAATTGCACATCTACAACCATTGGATGAAGTGCCTCGAGGAGTCCTTGCCATCACTACTAGAAAAAAGGCTGTTAGTGGCGCACCTATTTTGGCTATTAATGGCGCACGCCTGGTGTGTCACTGTTAATCTACATAACAGTGCCGCACCACCTGCTACGCCATTACTATCCGAGACACTAATGGCGCAGCTAAAGTGCGCCATTACTAAGCCCAGAAGTGCGCCACTGCTGTTACTCCAAAGGACCATGCGTACCTTGTGCTCTAGGTTACTAATGGCGCACTTTTAAATAATGCGCCACTGGTGTTTTTATTTCTGTGCGCCACTAAAGTGCACTATCACTACTAGGGAAAACCCTAGTAGCAGCGCAGGTTTTAGACCTATCAGTAGCGCGGGGTTATGCACTACTGATAAGGCGCTACAGCTAACGAATAGCAGTAGCGTGCCTCCACCCACGCTACTGCTAAATCGACTTGGTAGTAGCGAGTTCCAGGAGGAGCGCTACTGGTAATTAGTAGTAGCCCTTCTCCCTGCCCGCGCTGCTACTATTATTTCGTATTTTATTTCTTTTTTATTTCATGTTGTATTCATACACCTTTACACAAGTTTTCATACAACTGGAATTTAGAAATTGTTTTTACATCATAATGAGTTACTACATCACAGGGTGAAAGAACCGTGTAGACTAGTTTCAAGTGGATGGACATCCACTTGAAACTAATCCCCGGTTCTTTCACCCAATGATATAATAAATATCATCATCATCATATCATTAACAACTTATCATCATAATACATCATTGTCATATAACACCTCCTCAAGATCATCATTTTCATCAATGAGACATCACATAGCAAATTGGTCACTAGTCGTAATCACAAGTACTCCTCACATCATCAACTCTAACACATTGTATCACATAATAAACATATTATACCTCATATGACCTACTACATTCTCTTAGGACCTACTATATTCTCTAAGATAAAATAGCAAAAAACAAGATAGCCCCTGACTCTCGATTATGGAGAATGGAGATTATCCTGTCTCCAATTCTTGCCTTTCGCTTAATGTTACTTCCAAGAACCTCCTTGCAAATGTCCAAACATTTTTTCCATTCTTTGATTAGCATGTGTTCATCGCTTTTAGAAATCCGATATGCACAGGTGAGCTCCTTAGATTCACCTGGCTGTATGTTCATAACTGCAAGGCGACCATTCTGATACATCAGATGAGGCACACAATCCATCGGGATTTTCTGTTGAAAAACATAGTAATAACTTCGTAGTTAGCAATGATGTACTAGTTTTAGAAGTATGCAAAAGATGCATGGATGTCGTAATAGTAAAAAATCTTACCAGGGTATCTCCATTGAAGTTATCGTGGTTCAACGCGTGCACTAGTGGCACGTATTCACCATAATTTGGAGGAGTTCGATAATAGGTATTGTAATTCTCAAAAAAAGTACAATAAGCAATCAGATGACTTTTCTCCTTATAAGTTAATTCGGAGCCATCAGTGTAGTGGGTTTTGTCTACCATCTTCTGCACATGCTTTGAAGATTCAAAATAAGCTGTCAATGGAAATAAGCTGTCAACTATTTTAAATTAAACAATATAAATTAGTTAATAAATATGTTTGAGAAACTCACATTGCGGTAGAATCGGAAGCGTATCAACAAGGACCCAAATGTCCATATTGTCTTGCTCGATGTCAGGATTACCAAGATCCATGGTGACAATCATACCCTCATAAAAACCATACATTTTGCAAAGTGCTTCCCAATTTTGGCAACCAAAATGGATTACGCTCTGAGAATTGTACAGATTTACTTCAAAATCGATATCATGATGGGTTCTTAGGTGTATTTTCTTTGTTTCATAATTTTCATGGTCTTCAAAACCCATCCTCTCCAAGACATAGCGTCTTGCATGGCATGGGATAAGCTAGTCGAATTGTAAAAGATGAAAATTAGACGTTGAAATAGTTGAAGTCATGCTTAATTACGAAAAAAACACTTGTCGTTGTTGCGTACCGTTTCAACACCGAAGGTCTCCTCGAGCTTAATGCTGAAGCGCCGATCTTCATCCAGCTCAACGAACCTGTCGCACATACCTCGATCATCGTGGCACCAGCTGCACTCCCCCGGGAGACTGTCGTCGTCCGAGTACGACATTTCCTACGTTCATAATTCAAAGATTAAACTTGTACATATTCTAGCACAAGTCATGCCAGAATTCACGGAAAAATCCGGCATGACCTTTGCTAAAAAAGGACATATCGAGCGCCTGAAATTTGCCAAAACGGAAATTAATCAACACTCCGGCAAAACATAGGCCACTCGGAGGTGTAACCAAAACATGAAATAATTGCTTAAACTAAAAAATAACAACAAATATGGCATGTTCAACTAGTTCTATTAATTCAACTAGTTCTATTAATTCAACTAGTTCTTACTAAATATAAACTTAGTATAAAAAGAAAAAAAACTAGTTCTTTCTAAAAATGAAGTAGTCCAACTAGTTATTAATTTACTTACTATACTAGTTCAACTAAAACTTAACTAGTTCAACTAAAACTAAAATAGTTCTATTAATTCAACTCGTTCTTACTAAATATAAACTTACTATAAATAGAAAGAAACTAGCACATCTACTACTACTAATTAACATCTAACTACTACATCTACTACTAATTAACATCTACTACTGCTAATTATACAACTAGTTTACCATCACTACTAGTAATTAATATCCACTACTTCTAAAAATCATTATCTATGAACCCTAAATTAACATCTACTACTACTAAAATCATCTACTAACTAAGCAAAGAGAGAGGGGGTGGGGGAGGGGTCGGGGGCTTACAGAGGGAGAGACGGTGGCGGGGAGGTGCTTGGCGACGAAGGGGCGGCGAGGGCGGGCTCGGGATCGGGAGGCGGCGGTCCTGGGCGGCGGGCTCGGTCGAGGGCGGCGGGCTCGATCGAGGGCGGTGGCGGTGAGGTCGAGGGCGGCGACAGTGTGGTCGAGAGCGGCGGCGGTGAGGTTGAGGGCGGGCGGCGGCGGCGGCGGTGAGGGCAGGCGCGCTCGGGCTCGGGCGGCGGCGACAGGAGTAGGGGAACAGGCCGGGGGGGAGGAGGACTTAGTGAAATTTTGATTGGGGGGGGGGGGGTGGTTAACTCGAACTAGTAGTAGCGCTCATATGGAAAACGCGCTATAGCTAACTTATCTATAGCGCGTTTTAGGGAAAACCGCTACTGCTAATGGAAGCAGTTATTTCTTTTGTTTATCCCAATATCAGTAATGCTTTGTCCTAAAAAAACGCTATAAGTCTAAGCAATGTAAAAACATCAAAAATATACATTGGTCATCATTGATCTTTTTGTGTATAATCTAAATAGTCAACATGAATCCTCACTGTACCTGTATAGGTCAGGCGAGGATTCATATTGCAACCACAAATCATACACATATAGTTCAATGAAGACCAAGTGCTCGAGATAGGTTGAGAAACAACATATTTAAGGTGGTAAACACCTTGTTCGCTTAGCAGTATGGGACTAAACTTAATTAATTGCGGTGATACTTAGCAGTAGCGAGTTTTGAGGAAAACCGCTGCTACTAAGTTCTTTAGCAGTAGCGCGTCCACGGAAAGGGCGCTACTACGATATCTAGCCTGGAGGCAACACCGTGGCAATTATAGTAGTAGCGCTCTTTTCACCTAGAGCGCTACTGCTAGTCAGTCATTAGTAGCGCTCTTTTCTGAAGCTCGCTATTGCTAATTAGCAGTAGCGCCTGTTTTTAGACCGCGCTGCTGCTAAGATTCTGTGTATAAGGTTTTCCCTAGTAGTGTATGCACTGGTAGAAAAAGGGCCTATAGTCCCGGTTCGTAAGGGCCTTTAGTCCCGGTTCAGGAACCGGGACTAAAGTGTCGGTACTAATACCTCCCCCCTTTAGTCCCGGTTCAATCCAGAACCGGGACTAAAGGCCCTCCACGTGGGCAGTGCGCAGAGCCCAGCCAGGAGACCCTTTGGTCCCGGTTGGTGGCACCAACCGGGACCAATAGGCATCCACGCGTCAGCACTTCTGTGGCTGGGGTTTTTGTTTTTTTTTTGAAATGGGGGGGGGGGGTTGGGGTTTTTGGGGGGTTAATTTAGGTGTTTCATATATTGTGTTAGCTAGTTATAATTAATAGAGAGAACTGTCCTCTGTTATGTCTGTGCTTGGTCGACGCTACATACTATACATACGTATATAGAGAGGACTAGACACGCTAGCTAGCTAGTAAGCAAACGAAGGAAACAGAAGATCGTCATGAACATATATGCATATATACAGAGAGAAGTGATATCGACCACCTCTCCTTCTCCGAGAGATTGGTCGAACAACAAGTTCTCGTATATCTATCTGACACTACCGGCTACATATATACAATAATTATCTCTTACAAATATAATCATACGGACTCAGGGTTCGCATAGAATTCTCCGTCTTCAGGGATCACGTGGTCAAGAAAGAATGCCGCCAATTCCTCTTGAATTCCTCGCATGCGAGCTGGTGCTAGGAGTTCATCCCGGTTCCGAAACATCTAATTTAAAGAAGGGGGTCAATACATATATATATATATATGAATGAATGAAACTCAACACAAATGATGGTAATAAAATAAAATTGTGAATGTTGTTATTTACGTACTGCATATTGTTCGTCAGTGTAGCCCCGCTCACAGGTCGTGTGGCGGATGGACTCGCAAACATAGTAACCACAGAAATCATTCCCTTGTTGCTGCCACAACCACTTTACAAGAAATAGAGGTTAATCAAACTGATAAGCAAGAATGCCAAATGGTATTGATGAAACTAGCGCTTGAATGACTAGTAGATGCGCTTAAAATGCTACTATAGCTAGTACTTACTTTCAGGTGTCTAAATTGCAGCTCCTTCGGCAGTCCCGGAGCTTTTCTGGTGAATTTTCTCCAAACCCTGCCGGACAAAGAAAACAATTACTTGATATATCAGGAAATGAACAAAGTTGCTGATATGGTGGATAATGATCGATTTAATTTACTTCTCGAGTATTTGAGTCATGTCTGCATAGTCCTTGGGATCTTTTCGTCTTGAGTCTAAGACGGTTACTAGTCCCTGCTCAAGCTTAATATGTAGGAGAATATAGTGGAAACTGCACACGCATGCATAACTCATCAATTACATTACTATAACCTTGACTAATATATAAGGGAAACCGAATACGCACAAGACAGTAACACTCACTTGAAGTTGTAAGGAAAGAGTATTATATCTTTGTTTTGATTTATTATCAACGATTCAAGCATGCTGGCCTCGGTTTCTGCGGCATGAAATTTAACCTGAGTTGCATCTATGAGATATGTGTTAATGAACCCAATATCACCGACTTGTCTTTTCTTCAATTCGATGATCTTCAATCTGCATAATATAGTGAGGATGATTATAAATACATGCAATGAAAGAGCTAAGCTATATAGAGAAACTTAATGACAGAAGTAGTAGTACTTACAGACAGTAGCAGGTGACAGTTGCTTTATCGAGGGCCAATTGATTGAAGAACTGATAGAACTCCTCAAATGGAACAGGTAACAGATCAATTCCAACGAGGTCATGCTCCGGTTTAACTCTCGCATACAAAGTACTCCTCCCCCCAGAGTCTCTGCAGATTTTCAAGTACCAATCATGCAATCTTCGCATCATCGTTGATAGAGATCTTTCATCTTTGACGAGAGGCTTCCCGTACTCGTATCTTTGTATCTGCACGTCCATGGGTTCATAATGTACTTCGTCGGGCAGGTAATCTGCAAGATTGCTATAACCGGGCACCATCCTCGGATCATTATCGACGTTGTGGCTAGGCACCTTGAGCGGGGGGCACGATTGCTTCGCTTGTTCGCCGAGCTGGGCAATTTGTTTCCCAGCTCGTCGTTGTTTCAGCCTTTGATCACTGACAGTACTTCCCGACCGCTCCGCTTCGGCAAATTCCTTTCCAATAATGCGGTCATAGTTTCCTTTCGGCGAATCAGACTTCGGTGGTTTTGCCAGGGCAGCCAGAGTGCGCTTCACTTTCACCCGATCTACCTTCTCCTCCGGAGGTGGATGTTTCTTTGCTTTCACCCCTTCAAAGAATTTCTTCACTTCTTCTCGCGCGATCTCGGCGTTCTCCTCCTGGGTCCTCTCGTATGGTAACTTCTCTGGAGTCTTCAGAGAAGGACCGAATCTGTATGTCCTCCCGCCTCTGGTTGTACTGCTAGACGCCGACCGAGCAGACGTAGCGGTTGTCTTCTTTACTTGCTTAAGCGGCGGAGGAGAAGGACTACGACGCGCCGGAGCAGCTGGAGCGGCGGCAGGTCTCTTCCGCCCTTGTTGACGAGGCGGAGAAGGAGGAGGCTGGCTGCTCGGGCGCGTCGGCGCAGGCGGAGAAGGAGGCGGAGTGCCGCCACGCGCCGGAGAAGGAGCCGGCCGACGGCCCTGATCATCACTCGCCGGAGGAGGAGGAGGCGGTGGAGGCGGAGTGCCCTGACTCGCCGGAGGAGGAGGAGGAGGCGGTGGCGTCTAGTTCGGAAGGTTGATGAGCTCCTTCCGCCATAGGCATGGAGTCTTCAGAGCAGACCCCAGCCGAGTCTCCCCTTCACCGGTAGGGTGGTCAAGCTGGAGTTCCTCAAATCCCTCAGTTATCTCATCCACCATCACCCTAGCATATCCTTCTGGAATCGGCCGGCAGTGAAAAGTTGCGCCGGGTTCAGTAGGAAAAACAGAGCCAACAGCCGCCTTGACCTTCAAATTCATCCATTGCGTCATAAGGTGGCAATTTTGAGACTCCGTGATAGCATCCACGGGATAGCTGGCAGGAGCCGTCAAGGCATGCTCCGGCTGAAGCAGCTCGGTGGAAGCCACGCTGCTTCTGCGCTGAGATGGCGGGGTAGCTTCGGGGGAGGCTTCGGCAGTACGTTTGCTGCGATTTGCTTCTCGTTCCTCTATCGCGTCCACCCTTGCTTTCAGCGCCTGCATTTGGGTCTGCTGCACTTTTTTCCTCCTCTCATGGGATTTGTAACCGCCTGCGTCCGGAAACCCAACCTTCCACAGAACGGAGCCTGGCGTGCCTCGTGTCCGTCCAGGGTGCTCAGGATTCCCGAGGGCCATTGTGAGCTCGTTGTTCTCTCTGTCTAGAAAGAACGTCCCTTCATGCGCTGCTTCGATATACTGCTTAAGCTTACTGACTGGTATGTCCATTTGATCGTTCGTCCAAATGCACTTCCCTGTTTCAGGGTCCAGGGTTCCGCCAGCCCCGAAGAACCAAGTCCAGCAACGGTCTGGCCAGTTATTTGTCTCTGGTTCGATCCCTTTATGAACCAGATCATTCTCACTCTTGGACCACTTAGGCCGGGCTACGAGGTAGCCACCTGACCCCGTGCGATGGTGAAGCTTCTTCTTCGCAGCATTTTGCTTGTTTGTCGCCGACATCTTCTTACTCTTTTCTGATGTCTTGTGGGCCACAAATGCGGGCCAGTGATCTCTGATCTTCTCATATCTGCCCTTGAATTCTGGTGTCTCGTTATTTTCGACAAACTTATTCAGCTCTTTCTTCCACCTCCTGAATAGTTCTGCCATCCTCTTCAGAGCAAAAGACTTGATTAATTTCTCTTTAACTGGGTTCTCTGGATTATCCTCAGGCGGTAGGGTGAAATTTGACTTCAGCTCAGTCCAAAGATCATTTTTCTGCATATCATTGACATAAGACACCTCAGGGTCTTCTGTAGCTGGCTTAAACCATTGCTGGATGCTTATCGGGATCTTGTCCCTAACCAGAACCCCACACTGAGCAACAAATGCGCTCTTTGTCCGGAGGGGTTCAATAGGTTGGCCGTCGGGCGCAATTGCTATGATCTCAAACTTTTCATCCGCGCTCAACTTTTTCTTCGGGCCTCGTCTCTTTGCCGAAGTTGTGCTCGATTCGGAGGGCTAGAAAAAAGAACAAAGACTTAATTAATATGTGTACATACCAAAACAATGAATGCATCAATCAGCTAGTCAGCATAGGCTTAACTAATATATATACCTGGCCAGACTCGGTTCGGTCACCGGAGCCGTCATCACGGTCTCCTTCTTGCACCGGCATTGGGTCACCGGAGCCGTCCTCATGTTCTTCTTCTTGCACCGGCGTTAGGTCACCGTAGCCAGCTTGTTCACCCTCTCTTTCCAGACCATCGGTTTCGTTGAGAAACAACGAGATGGCATCACTTCCTTCTGCGATTATGTCCCTCAACAACGCTTCTTTTGTTGCTTCGTCTAGGGCGGTGTCCATAGTTTCTACAAATATTTACAACATGGCAATTATTATTCAAACATGACAGATGGATATATTAGTGCCAAACGTAGAACTAGCTACCTAATCATAGTAAGCTATCGGGAGGGGGTATATATCGACAACGACGACACTACATCATGTTCGAGAGGATCGCCGAGGGGTCGGGAGGTTGCCTAGTGTCAAAGGATTCAACAAAACCATGTCTTCATCATTAGGCGAAAGTAACATGTGCATGATGGTACGAAGCTCTTCAAAGTTGTTCTGGAACGGAGTCCCAGATAGGATAATTCGCTTTTTGGTACAAAGTTCAGCAAGAGCCTTCCGAATATCGCTATTTGGAAGGCCTTTGCTGAATTCGTACCAAAAAGCGGATTATTCTATCCGGGACTCCATTCCAGAATAACTTTGCAGAACTTCGTACCAACATGCCCTGGTTACTTCCGGCTAATGATGAAGGCATGGATTTCTTCAATACTTTGACACTAGGAAACCTCTCTCTACTTCCGGCTAAGAAGAAGAAGAAGAAGAAGAAGAAGAAGAAAAGAAGAAAAAAAAGAGGAGAAGAAGAAAGGAATAGTGGAGAAGAAGAGAAAATAGAATATATACTATTCCTTTCTTCTTCTCCTCTTCTTTTTCTTCTTTTTTCTTCTTCTTATTTATTTCTCCTCTTCTTTTCGGTAGAGGAAACCCTAAATAGCTAGCAAGTATCGTGGGTGTGAGATACATGTGGCCTTCGGTGTCGGACACTTGTGGGATGTGGGTGTAGTGTCCGACACTGACGGTACATGTATCTCACACCGACGATACTTTCTATTTAGGGTTTCTCCTCTACCGCTCCTCGACCTCTCGACGACCCTCGTTCCCGATAAAATAAAGAGGAAGAAGAAGAAGAAAAAAGAATAGAAGAAAGAATAGAGGAGAAGACTTTCTCTTCTTCCTCTCCTCTTCTTCTCCCTCTTCTTCCCCTTCTTCCTCGCCTCTCTCATGAATGTCCGGCATTCTCGACCCCCCCCCACGTGTCGAAGAAAAAAAAAGAAAAAAAAGAGGAGAAGAAGAAAGGAATAGAGGAGAAAAGAGAAAATAGAATATATATTCTATTTTTCTCTTCTTCTCCTCTATTCATTTCTTCTTCTCCTCTTCTTTTTCTTCTTTTTTCTTCTTCTTATTTATTTCTCCTCTTCTTCCTCTCCCCTCTTCTTCTCCTTTCTTCCTCTTCTTATTTCCTTTTTCCTCTCATTCTTTTTCTTCTTCTTCCTTCTTAAAAATACAAGAAGTAGTATTGCCTAATTCATTGTTCATATGAATATACAAACATTTTCATATTTACAATAATTAATATCACCAAAAAAATCTATGAACAGAAAAAAAAATCCTATTTTTTCTAAAAAACAATCTTATAGCCACATATACATTATAGCCACATACACATATTTTTTCTATGAACAGAAAAACAATCCTATTTTAGCCACCAAAAAAATATCACCAAAAACAATCCTATTTTAGCCACCAATCCTATTTACAATAATTAATATCACCAAAAAAATCCTATGAACAGAAAAACAATCCTATTTTTTCTAAAAAACAATAATTAATACAAACATTTGCCTAATTCATTGTTCACATACACATATACATTATAGCCACATACACATATACATCACATATGAACAAAAAAATTAAAGTAATAAAAATAAAAAAACAGAGCCGGGCGGCGGCTCACAGCGCGGGGGCAGGCGAGGGCGCCGGCGCGCGGGGGCGGGACGGGGCTGGGGCTGGGCGACGGCGAGCACGGGGCGGCGACGGCGAGCCCGTAGTAGGGTAGCTCGAGGCGACGGCGGGGGCGGCGAGGGCGCCGGCGCGCGGGGGCGGGACGGGGCAGGGGCAGGGCGACGGCGAGCACGGGGCAGGGCGCGGGGAGACGGCGAGCACGGGCAGCCTGACGGCGTCGTCGGGGCGAGCTCGGGAAGCCTGGCGGCGTCGTCGGAGCGGGGAACTGGTGATGAAATCTGAAAAAACGCTAAGTCTTTGCTTATATAAAAAAGGCATTGGTCCCGGCTCATGGCACCAACCGGGACCAATGCCACCCTTTAGTCCCGGTTGCAGCCACGAACCGGGACCAATGGCCCCTTTTCAGCAGCCCAAAGGGCGGGAAGCGAAGCCCATTGGTCCCGGTTGGTGGCACCAACCGGGACTAAAGGGGGGCAATGGTCACGGCTGGTGCCACCAACCGGGACCAATGCCCCCTTTAGTCCCGGTTGGTGCCACCAACCGGGACCAATGCCCTTGTGTTGCCCGCGCCCATAAGTTTAGTCCCACATCGCTAGTTGACAGCGGCCGGCACTGGTTTATAAGCTCTGCTGCCTCCACCCTCTCGAACTCCTCTGAATAGCAGGTCTATGGGCCTAATTTGACACTGCTTTGCCTGTGGGCCTATTGGGCCTTCTGCGGGCCTGAATCCTGGCCCATGTAGGGTTTCTAGTCGTATTCAGGCCGTGGAGGCCCAGTAGGTGGCATTTTTTTTTGGTTTTCTCTTTTTTATTTCTATATTTTTTTGGTTTTTTATTTTTTTATTTCTACTTAAAACTAAATACTTATAGTTTTTTAGTGATTTCTTTTTGCTTTTAGGTCACAAAAATTATAAATTTTCTGTTAGTGCCATTAGTTTTAAATTTTAAATAGTTTAAATTTGAATTTTTAAAAATTTGTGTGAATCACTAGTTTATGAATAACTTTACTATAAAATTAGAATTTTTTTTCTATTTATTTTTTATTTCTACTTAAAACTAAATACTTACAGTTTTTTAGTGATTTCTTTTTGCTTTTAGGTCACAAAAATTATAAACTTTCTGTTAGTGCCATTAGTTTTTAAATTTTAAATAGTTTAAATTTGAATTTTTAAAAATTTGTGTGAATCACTAGTTTATGAATAACTTTACTATAAAATTAGAATTTTTTTCTTCTTTGCTATTTATTTTTATGAATCACTAGTTTGTGAATCACTAGTTTATTTCTATTTAAAATTAGAATAACTTCACTATTGATTTTAGGTCACACAAATTATATTCTTTTTGCTATTGAAGAATATTATAGTTTTATTTTAGTTGATCATAACATAATATTTTAATTGATTGTTTTTATTTTCATAAAAGTTTTGTAGTTCATTTTGTTTGCTATTAATTCATTCTTTGAGCTAAATGACTCTGAAATTGGAAAGCATTTCAAAATGAACTCTGAAAAGGTTGAAAGTTGGCATGGTATCATCATTTCACCCACATAGCATGTTCCAAAAAGTAGAGAGGGTTACGACAAAAACTTGATGCACTTCGTGTACAAAATGGACAATCACTTTCGAAGTATCAAAGTTTCGAACCATAAGACATGAAAGCATTTCAAATGAACTCTGAAAAAGTTGAAAGTTGGGATGGTATCATAATTTCACCCACATAGCATTTGCTTATTGCGGGAGAAAGTCTTCACTTTTTCTTCGCTTGTCTCATTTGCTTATTGCGCCGTAACCATGGATAATCTTCATTCTTTATCAGGATGCTTGGATCAGCCTTGACATTGAAGGGAGGAATTTCATGAAACTTTTCATAATCTTCAGACATGTCTGTCTTGCCGTCCACTCCCAGGATGTCCCTTTTTCCTGAAAGAACTATGTGGCGCTTTGGCTCATCGTATGATGTATTCGCTTCCTTATCTTTTCTTTTTCTCGGTTTGGTAGACATGTCCTTCACATAGATAACCTGTGCCACATCATTGGCTAGGACGAACGGTTTGTCAGTGTACCCAAGATTTTTCAGATCCACTGTTGTCATTCCGTACTGTGGGTCTACCTGTACCCCGCCGCCTAACAGATTGACCCATTTGCACTTAAACAAAGGGACCTTAAAATCAGGTCCGTAGTCAAGTTCCCATATGTCCACTATGTAACCATAATATGTGCCCTTTCCGCTCTCGGTTGCTGCATCAAAGCGGACACCGCTGTTTTGGTTGGTGCTCTTTTGATCTTGGGCGATCGTGTAAAATGTATTCCCATTTATCTCGTATCCTTTGTAAGTCAATACAGTCAAAGATGGTCCCCTGGACAACAAGTACAACTCATCACAAACAGTGTTGTCACCTCTGAGACGTGTTTCCAACCAACTGCTGAAAGTCCTGATGTGTTCACATGTAATCCAGTCGTCGCACTGCTCCGGGTGTTTGGAGCGCAGACTATTCTTGTGTTCATCGACATACGGGGTCACCAAGGTAGAGTTTTGTAGAACTGTGTAGTGTGCTTGAGACCAAGAATATCCGTCCCTGCATATTATTGAGTCTCTTCCCAGAGTGCCTTTTCCAGTCAGTCTCCCCTCATACCGCGATTTAGGGAGACCTATCTTGTTAAGGCCAGGAATGAAGTCAACACAAAACCCGATAACATCCTCTGTTTGATGGCCCATGGAGATGCTTCCTTCTGGCCTAGTGCGGTTACGGACATATTTCTTTAGGCCTCCCATGAACCTCTCAAAAGGGAACATATTGTGTAGAAATACGGGCCCCAGGATGACAATCTCGTCGACTAGATGAACTAGGACGTGCGTCATGATATTGAAGAAGGATGGTGGGAACACCAGCTCGAAACTGACAAGACATTGCGCCACATCACTCCTTAGCCTTGGTACGATTTCTGGATCGATCACCTTCTGAGAGATTGCATTGAGGAATGCACATAGCTTCACAATGGCTAATCGAACGTTTTCCGGTAGAAGCCCCCTCAATGCAACCAGAAGCAGTTGTGTCATAATCACGTGGCAGTCATGAGACTTTAGGTTCTGAAACTTTTTCTCTGGCATATTTATTATTCCCTTTATATTCGACGAGAAGCCAGTCGTGACCTTCATACTGAGCAGGCATTCAAAGAAGATTTCTTTCTCTTCTTTCGTAAGAGCGTAGCTGGCAGGACCTTTATACTGCTTCGGAGGCATGCCGCCTTTTTCGTGCAAACGTTGCAGGTCCTCTCGTGCCTCGGGTGTATCTTTTGTCTTCCCATACACGCCCAAGAAGCCTAGCAGGTTCACGCAAAGGTTCTTCGTCACGTGCATCACGTCGATTGAGGAGCGGACCTCTAGGTCTTTCCAGTAGGGTAGGTCCCAAAATATAGATTTCTTCTTCCACATGGGTGCGTGTCCCTCAGCGTCATTCGGAACAGCTAGTCCACCGGGACCCTTTCCAAAGATTACGTAGTGTAAATCATTGACCATAGCAAGCACGTGAACACCGGTGCGCATGGCGGGCTTCTTCCGGTGATCTGCCTCGCCTTTGAAATGCTTGCCTTTCTTTCGACATTGATGGTTGGTCGGAAGAAATCGACGATGGCCCAGGTACACATTCTTCCTGCATTTGTCCAGGTATATACTTTCAGTGTCATCTAAACAGTGCGTGCATGCGTGGTATCTTTTGTTTGTCTGTCCTGAAAGGTTACTGAGAGCGGGCCAATCGTTGATGGTCACGAACAGCAACGCCTTAAGGTTAAATTCCTCATGTCTATGCTCATCCCACGTACGTACACCGTTTCCATTCCACAGCTGTAAAAGTTCTTCAACTAATGGCCTTAGGTACACATCAATTTCGTTGCCGGGTTGCTTAGGGCCTTGGATGAGAACTGGCATCATAATGAACTTCCGCTTCATGCACATCCAAGGAGGAAGGTTATACATACATAGAGTCACGGGCCAGGTGCTGTGATTGCTGCTCTGCTCCCCGAAAGGATTAATGCCATCCGCGCTTAAAGCAAACCATACATTCCTTGGGTCCTTTGCAAACTTATCCCAGTACTTTCTCTCGATTTTTCTCCACTGCGACCCGTCAGCGGGTGCTCTCAACTTCCCATCTTTCTTTTGGTTCTCACTGTGACATCGCATCAACTTGGCATGCTCTTCGTTTCTGAACAGACGTTTCAACCGTGGTATTATAGGAGCATACCACATCACCTTCGCAGGAACCCTCTTCCTAAGGGGTTCGCCGTCAACATCACCAGGGTCATCTCGTCTGATCTTATACCGCAACGCACCGCATACCGGGCATGCGTTCAGATCCTTGTATGCCCCGCGGTAGAGGATGCAGTCATTAGGGCATGCATGTATCTTCTCCACCTCCAATCCTAGAGGGCATACGACCTTCTTTGCTGCGTATGTACTGTCGGGCAATTCTTTATCGTTTGGAAGCTTCTTCTTCAATATTTTCAGTAGCTTCTCAAATCCTTTGTCAGCCACAGCATTCTCTGCCTTCCACTGCAGCAATTCCAGTACGGTACCGAGCTTTGTGTTGCCATCTTCGCAATTGGGGTATAACTCTTTTTTGTGATCCTCTAACATGCGATCGAACTTCAGCTTCTCCTTTTGACTAATGCATTGCGTCCGTGCATCGACAATGACCCGGCAGAGATCATCATCATCGGGCACATCGTCTGGTTCCTCTTGATCTTCAGCAGCTTCACCCGTGGCAGCATCATTGGGCACATCGTCTGGTTCCTCTTGATCTTCACCAGCTCCCCCCGTTGCAGCATCACCGTATTCAGGGGGCACATAGTTGTCATCGTACTCTTCTTCTTCGCCGTCTTCCATCATAACCCCTATTTCTCCGTGCCTCGTCCAAACATTATAGTGTGGCATGAAACCCTTGTAAAGCAGGTGGGAGTGAAGGATTTTCCGGTTAGAGTAAGACCTCGTATTCCCACATTCAGTGCATGGACAACACATAAAACCATTCTGCTTGTTTGCCTCAGCCGCATCGAGAAACTCATGCACGCCCTTAATGTACTCGCGGGTGTGTCTGTCACCGTACATCCATTGCCGGTTCATCTGCGTGCATTATACATAATTAAGTGTCCAAATTAATAGAAGTTCATCATCACATTAAAACCAAAGTGCATACATAGTTCTCATCTAACAACATATAGCTCTCTATGTAAAACATTTCAATGCGAAAACAAATGCGATCATAATCGCAACCAAGGTAACAATTGATCCAACGGCATAATGATACCAAGCCTCGGTATGAATGGCATATTTTCTAATCTTTCTAATCTTCAAGCGCATTGCATCCATCTTGATCTTGTGATCATCGACGACATCCGCAACATGCAACTCCAATATCATCTTCTCCTCCTCAATTTTTTTTATTTTTTCCTTCAACAAATTGTTTTCTTCTTCAACTAAATTTAACCTCTCGACAATAGGGTCGGTTGGCATTTCCGATTCACATACATCCTAGATAAATAAAATCTATGTCACGTTGGTCGGCATAATTTTCATAAACAATAAATGAACCAATAGTTATGAAGATAATATACATACCAAATCCGAATCATAGACAGGACGAGGGCCGACGGGGCGGATACCAAAACCATCGCACTATATAAGATGCAATAATAAATGTAAGAAAATGATACAAGTATCTATCTAAACAGACAAGTAAGAATATTTTTCCTTTCAGAAAGAAGATAAGAACAAGAGGCTCACCACGGTGGTGTCGGTGATGAGATCAGCGCGGGTGATCGACGGCGGTGAAGACGGGGACGGGGCGTGACGGACCGCTAAATCTAGACAAATCTGGAGGAAAATGGAGCTTGGAGGTCGAGCTTCGAGAGGAGAAAGTTTAAGTAGTGTGGCTCGGGCATTCCATCGAACACCTCATGTGCATAGGAGGTGAGCTAGAGCACCACAAACCCCTCCCCTCGCCGGCCAGAGAAAAATAGAGCACGGGAGTGCTCTGCTCGCGGGCGAGGGTATATATAGGCACCTCATTGGTCCCGGTTTGTGGCAAGAACCGGGACTAAAAGGGAGCCTTTGGTCCCGGTTCAGGCCACCAACCGGGACCAATAGTGGTGGGCCAGGAGCGAGGCCCATTGGTCCCGGTTCGTCCCACCAACCGGGACCAAAAGGTCCAGACTAACCGGGACCAATGGCCCACGTGGCCCGGCCGGCCCCCTGGGCTCACGAATCGGGACCAATGCCCACATTAGTCCCGGTTCTACACTGAACCGGGACTAATGGGCTGAGCCGGCCTGGACCATAGCCCTGTTTTCTACTAGTGATGGTGCGCCACTACTATGAATATTATGAATTTTTTTGCTTTTCTGATATTTGCACATGTTACAAAATACATTACAGCATAGAATATAAACCGCACAACATATAAACAGCAGATTTATCGAATACAATAGAAGATTAGTCTCCGAATACAATTCATCATATTAGTCTTCGAATTCAAAATACCGAACAAAGTTAGAACATTACAAGTCCCGAGACCGCGAGTAGCGAGTTTGTCTTCACATTACAAGACGATATCTAAACTACCATCACATAGAAGAGGGTTGCGGTCACGATGAGCATCATCGCGATGAAGCTGATCTTCATCCGGTTCCTCCTCCGCTCCCTCCTCTCTCCCGCTAGATAGCGCGCGTATCTATCTTCCACCTCCGCCGTAGTGGTGTACCCTTTGTAACTGTTACCGCTGAAACGGTGAACCTGTCTCCGACACTCTTCCCAGTCGTCGTAGACTCCAGGAAACTCACCCTTGTACATGACATACGACCGCATCTCTATGCACTAGACAAACAAAACGTTGGTAGCAATTCACAGACAATATATAAGCAATATATAAGTATGCAACAAAAGGATCGAAAGAGAAAAGCAACACATTAATAGCACGATTCATGGTCCTACTAATAAATAGCATCGATTACATATAAGTTGAACGACTGTCCAAACTAAAGAGACATACAAGTTCATTAAAGTTTAATTACAACATGAGCTAATCGATATTTCAGAACTACATGGCATCAATACTTTCGACTCGACTCAGGGACCAGAGCGTGGATGAAGCCGCCGTCTTTCGTGATGGTCATGAATGTGCGGTCGTTGACAGCCTGCATTTGTAGCGTTGTTCCTATTTCACCGTTGGATGGTTGATATTTGAGGTAGAACTGCCCCGAGGTACGAAGGACATCTTGATAGATTATTTCTGCAAACTCCGACTGGATGCGAAAGAATTCTTGTCTGATGCCCTCGTCTTGGATTGCCGACAAGCGTGCGGCCCATTCTTTGAGATTATTTGGTAGCATAAGGTGATTATGGTCCCGTATGATCGCCCTCATGTGATGGAGGGCGTAGTAGGCATCCTTCTGACTGCCAGGCGGCTGCTTGACGCAGGGGAACGTCGTTACGTGGGTGAACACGTGCTTGCCGTACCTACAAATTAGCCTCCTGAAGGTGCCTCCAGATTTGGCGTAGCCGGGGAGAGCATCATCAAGAACTTTCTTGATATTTGTGTAGTCTTTGTTCGACTGACGGTCAGAGTCGAAATACGTGGCCATGAGATATTTCGGGCTTAAGAGGATGAGTGTATAATGTGTGTCACTGCACAAAACACGAAATGTTATAAAAAAAGAACAATCGGAATGTAAGAAATCATATGTTACGGGGCGGTCAGGGGATGACTTACTCGGAAAAGTAAGGCACGAGGAAGTTATCCTTATCTGGGTTCGCCAGAATGACACCGTCTCAAGGCTGTTGTCCAAGCCATACCCACCTATGTAATGCCAGTCTTTAAAGTCCCTAAGAACATCTGTAAAGAAATCATTGACGCGATGGCGCATTTCTGATGGGGAGACGAGGAGAACCAGAGGAGGATGCATTGGATGACATGGTGAAAAATGTGTGTACCTAAAAAGCAAGGGGGAATGGGATTTTGTCATATTCACTATTTCAAATTGGCTTTGCTTGCCAAGCAGGCATGGCGTATTATTCATAACCCGGGGTCCTTGTGTGCTACTATTCTAAGGGCTAAATACTATTCTGATGGCGGTTTGTTGAATACCAAACTAAAGAGAGGATCTTCATTTACCTGGCAAAGTATAATGACATGTACGGACTCTCTAAAACGTGGCTACATTTGGCAAGTGGGGAAGGGTCAAAATAATAATATTTGGGAATATGCCTCGATCCCCAATTGTGACACAAGGAAAATTGTGACGCCCAAGGGGCGACATTGGTTATCGAAGGTGGGTGACCTGATTGATCCTGCTACGAATAGTTGGGATGCAGATATCATTAGACAAATGATGTTGCCCATTGATGTACAACATATTCTTTCAATTCCACTTTCATAATATGATATGCCAGATTTTATTGCTTGGCGCTATACAAAAAACAACATGTTCTCGGTTCGGTCTTCCTACTCTAGGGAGTGGGAATATCAGTATGGAGATAAATTAAGACATTCTAATGGGATGGGGCGAACCAAAGAAAACCCAATTTGGAGCAAGATATGAAAGTTATCTTGCCCGGCAAAAGTCAATTTTTTTATATGGCATACATTGCATGGTATACTTCCATGCCAGGTTACGCTTGAAAATAGACATATGAAGATCTCGCCCATTTGTCCTACTTTCTCGAAGGGTCTAGAAGATTCAAAGCACATGCTTTTCCTCTGTAGAAAAGCCAAGGAGGTGTGGAAAAGGCTTGGGATGGATGATATTATTGATAAAGCCTGTGAGGTCGGTCGTGCGGAACAAACGGTGTTGGAATATTTACTACTTCTACCAGACCAAGAACTGTTCATTTTGGGCCAACAAAATGTGCGCAAAATGATTACTAACAGCATGGTATCTATGGTGGGAAAGACAAATATTGCTGCATAAGGAGACAACGCAGAATGCACATCAGATCTCTATGGGGATTCTTGCTCTTACATCAAATTTCGTTAATGCATCATCCCCAGGGCTTTTCTGAAAAAAAGGGGTCGGTCCTGCCCTCCCAGGGGATTTGTAAAACATAATGTTCACACTTCTTTTGACCACGATCTCTTGAAGGGCACAATGG
Organism: Triticum urartu; assembly: GCF_056163025.1. NCBI lineage: Eukaryota > Viridiplantae > Streptophyta > Magnoliopsida > Poales > Poaceae > Triticum > Triticum urartu. The sequence continues at coordinate 13,696,686 of NC_141878.1, read as the reverse complement.
GAACGGTCCTGAGAAATGACAAAGGTAGGTATATCGCTTGAGGGAACGAAAAAATTGACTATTCCGCGCATGTTTTGATAGCAGAATCTTCAACTCTCAAATTTCGTCTAACACTGGCGCATAGGGCGGGATGTAATCGCCTTACTATTAACATGGACAATCTAAAGGTGATTGAAACCATGCAGGATGAAGGACGACCGTCGGGTGCGACGGCGGCAATCTTCGATGATTGTTTTCGTCATGCCTATGATTTCATTAGTACAAGATTCGTATATTGCAATAAAGAAGCAAATAAACTAGCTTATGAGCTCGCTAGATTAGCTAGATTTTTTTTCACTTGGGATTCGTTTGAGGAGTCTTTAAATGAAATTGTAATGATTCTCACAGAAGATGTACTGGTTATTTCCAATGAATAAAGGTTCCGTTTAATTTATTTTTTTTAAAAAAGAACCATCTAGCAGAAATTAAGGAAACGTGTAGAGAATTTGTCCCCATGCATCAGCAATGAGGAACTAAAAGTCTGGAGGCAGAAACCACATGCAACCATTATTGTTGTCTTCATGGCGGTAATGGTACACCCGTGACATGATCCTCCCCATCCGATGCATATTGTACCCGTTGTCCAAGAAGTACACGGCGCAACTACCAAGATCCAGACGCTTCATGCAGCGCTCGCCTTCCAAGTGTACTGAATGTCGCTTTGGGTAGTAGATGTAGTTTCTGTCCACCCCACCGCGCTGGCAGCCAACGTGAACCGCCTTAGAGCACGCGGGGCTCAGAAACAGGGCCTGCTCGCCCAAGCTCCTCACCTGCACCCACTTGTGTTGGTACGGCGCCCTCTCGTCACGTTCGGCAAGCTCATACACTCTGAAGTATGAGTGGAGGTCGCGCCACTCGCAGAACTCCACTGCGATCGCCACCTTGCCGCGCAGCTCGAATATGTGTTTGGCCTCGCACCATGACGGTTGCTCGTGCTGGATGCTCGCCTCGATGTCGGACATGATGTGGACCTTGGCGATCGTCGGTGTGCCTCCGTCTTGATTCACGACGACCTCGTACATTAACAGTTCGTTCTTGTGAGAGAGGCCATAGAGCTCACCGTTGAAGAAGGCGATGTCCACGAGCTCCCCGTATGCATGAGTGTCGCATCCATGCATGGTCCACCGTGTCGCTTCCGTGCAGCGAACCCTGCAGAGCGCGAGATTGCACCGTGCGGTGATCGTGGCGAGCATGCAGTCGCTCGACGAAGGGTCACCAGAGAAAACGACCTTCTTGATGGGACTGAAACTCGCATCGAATTCGTGTGGCCACGCGCACTCGTCCGTGCTATGCTTAACGGAGAGCGCCACCTGGATGCCGGAGAAGGGGTTCATGATCAGGAGCTGCTGCCCGTGGTCGCCGGACGAGCACGTGGCGGCTATCCAGCCGCCGTCATGGGACCCAACAAGGCGCGTGCCGGGTGACACGGCCGACGGGAGCGGGACTCGCACGGCCCTGCTGTCCTCGGGGCTGTACGCCCGTGCGACCTCATGGTCGCTGGCGGACGGCGAGGGGAGCGTCAGCAGCAGCGGGAGAGCGGGCAGCGGCGGGTGCCATGAAGCGACGGTGCACCATGACGTGCAGACGGCGGCGAAGCGCGAGCGGTCGTGCGCCGAGGAGGAGCAGCGGTAGACGGCCGCCAGGAGGTCGCCGGAAAGCTCCGACCACGGCCGCTCGACGCCCTTGCCGGCTGCCATCGATTGGTTCGTCGTGATGGTTTGTTATTGTCGTCGGCGCCTTGGCTGCCCCGTCGGAACCGCTATATATAGATACGGCCGGCGCGCGAGGTCATGACCGGACTAGATTTAGGTTAGACACACGATCGGATTTGTTTGAGAGGCCGCCACGTACTCTTTTTGAACTCAGGCCACTATGTACTACTCCTACTTTGTTCGACATCTGTTTGTAACGCTCGTCCTGATCGATCAGCGAGCATCAACATCCGAGCTCGCGAACCCCCAATGATTGTAACGCTCATCCTGAACCGAGTCTATCCGGCGCAAATCCATATGCCCGACCGAAGTTGGAGCTTGTCCGGCGCGAATTCATTGTGTCGGCGCAACCGACGATCCGATCCACCGGTGCTGGTCAATCGATGCATGCAGCCATTTTTATTTATTATTCCACCAAGGTCTAACAAGAACATACATCAACCCATCCGAAGGCACAACTCACATCTACAAAACTCGATAATATGAAGTGCTCTCACTCCTCATATTTAAATCGGTGTCGTCGCTGATCCATCCACATAACATATCAGAACGACCAGCCAGTGCAACAGACCTAAAGCGTACACCACATCCACACATATTAGACGCCGCCATCATCATCGGACCGGTGACCCATCTTCAGGAGAGATACCATCATCTTTGCCAGTCCGTCCATCCGTCGACGCCACCACAGCGCCCAACGAGGCCACCGCCCTACGCTCGTCCATCCTGACGCAAAGATTCTGGAAGATCTGTCGTGCGTAGCACCTGCTGACCAGGCATGGGACAGCATAGCACCTATCGGCTAGGCATGACTTGACATCTCCACCGAAGCTCTGTGCATGACGAAGCCGCTCTACTGTTGGCGCCGCCTCGATGCGCAGCGCCGCTTCTTCTTCCTTGTGCTACCTCGCACAACTCTCTTCTCTCATGGTTTCTCTCAAGAACACAAGAACCCGCACACACGCACACAACCAAGAAACATGACCAGTGGCTTTGCCCAGAACACTTCCTTGGTCACACGTGAGACTACATTGTTTTTCTGCCCTCTGGGCCTCATTCATCAATGCAACATATATATACACAAAGGTTAGGCACTCATGCCATGCAGCCCACGGCTCTACCTAGACACACTACTCCACTAAACTCTCCATGCACTAACCACTAGCTAACACACCGGCCTCTAACTTGACTCGGCTGCTCATTCAACATGCACGGCTCAATTAACTAGCCCACTAACCAACTAACTCCATGGACTACATGCATGCCCGCGTACACCGCTCGAGTAGCTCCTTCTCAGCAGCGCACGCCGCGCTCATACGCGGACAACGCGGCCGGCGTCCAACAGATCACCAACGGCCTCTGACTCAACCTTCACCTACACGACGGACACGAGCATGAGCCTGGCTCACGCGCCATCGCGACACACATATGGCATGGCTTGCCGCTAACATCTACTTTCCGCTTCTGTCTTCCAGTGCTGCTCCACAAACGTTGCTCCCAAGAGAGAAACGACACCGCAGTAGCGCCATCGTCCAATCTGGAAGATCAGATCCTAATATTTCCCCGGAGCAGAACGAGTGGGTGACAGTCGTTGCACGATGATGCCTTCATCGAGGTAACGACAGATAACACCGCCATCGCCTGCCATCGGTTCAGTTTTCACCGGCAACTATGCCTTGCCGACTCGCAGTCGAAACTAGATGACGGATCTCGAGATCTGATCATCCAGTCTCAGGCCGACCACCTCCGACCGAGGATATGGCCACCACCGCCTGCTGCACCTGCCAGATCAGATCTGACCGGAGATGCCGCGAAGCAGCCCAGCAGGCCCTCCATGCCGCCGCCGACCCGAAGCCGGATGACATGCCTCCATAGCATAAGTCGCCACCGCCTGAACCAGGTAAGCCGCCGCCCGCCGTCGGCCGTGACCTGGCTGCCCAACGCGCCGTAGTCGCCGTCGCCAGTGACACGGCCAGCCACTGCCGCCGCCAGATCTACCGTGCCTCCACATGCAGAACGGCTCGGCATCACCCGTGAGACGCGGGAGAGAGGAAGATCCCCGCCACCGCCGTCGGCCCCTGGGCGCATCCTGCCGGCGTCCTCCGATGGCGACGGGGTAAGGGAAGGTGGATTCGGCCCTGACGGCGGCTAGGGCTGGGGAACCGCCGAAGTCGCCCAAGCGGGAGCGCCGCGGGGCTCGGGTGAAATCTTAAAATTTGGTATGGGCTACTAAAAAAACTGCCATTAATGGATGCCATTCCGATTTGAGCTACTAAAGAAAACCTGACATTCATCCCTCCTCTAGTACAGCCATCTTTTGAGAGTCTGGACGAACAATATTTTAGTGGGTGCGGCCAAACTATTTGTCTTCTTCACCTACAAATCAACGCATGATAACTGGCCCAATGAGAACAGCCAACATGAGGCCCTCCTGCCAAAGTCGAGATAGCCGCTCAATCCGACGTTGATACCCCCAGCAAATGACCAACATCTCGCGGTTAATGGGTTTAATGAGAGGGGTCTGGACAAAAAGAAGATGTAATTCGCTAGCTCACAGAACCTTCGATGGTCATGGTACTAATTGACTGGTGGGCCAATGAAGTCAGATATGTTATCACAGTGCGCATTTGTTTTCAGATGCCTCTCAATCCAAATCCAAGCTAGTTGGCTCCAGTATGCATGAAGAGATCGAAAGGCCATGCGAAGGATCAGTGAGGTAGCTATGTTCAGGTTCACTCATGCTTGTGATGCCTGATGCAACACTCAAAGAAATATATAGTTGTTCTCTGGTAGCTTCTCAGAGCAACCCCATCATTTTGTAATTTATAGAGCTGCACTATTTCCTGTGTTTCATTAAGTCACACACACCTACCAATAATTTATCAAAGAAGTCACGAGGATTTGATGCTTTCCCATGTTTCATTAACTTGTTTGCTTGGAGGTGATTAGAGCAAGGGATTGAAAATTTAGACATTTCAAGATATAAATTCACTAATTCAGAAGTCATTAGGGTGCGCCTTAGATGTTGGTTGCCTCTCATTCTTACTCAGCTAGCGCCAACATGGATGGGGAGATAATTAAAAAGGCATTGCCAGCGCATGGCCATGTTGACAATGTTCTATTTCGCACTATGCCTGCCATGCATGATGCATCACTAAAACAACTCCCATAGTTGCTATTCGCTAGGTTCTCATAGAAAATCCATCATTTGTGACTTAAAGAGCTACACTATTGCTAGTGTTTTGTTAATGCACGCTGACCAATAATGAAGATTTGGCACATCCCACTATAGCTTGTTTGGTTTGAGGGAATTAAAATTCCAGGGCCTATAGGTATCAATACTGCATTCTTCCAGTTCTGACTTGAATTTTATTTTGCTTTACATACGGTCATACCTGTCATGTCTTTGATCGGCCTCTCTAACTCATCCCCAATAAAAGGCGTTAGAGGAGGATAAATTCACATTTTCTCCTCTAAAGTGCACCTAACCGAATTATAATAACAGTTAGTGGAGAATATTTTTTCCACGGCGGCCGTGACCCTTAAAATATACTCGGCTGCCCACTCATAGAGTAAAATTCCCGACACCCCAACTCTCCTCCTGTTCCATTCCGCCTCTGTGAAAGCCCCGCCGGTGTGCCTCGGTCCCACTCCCATCCACTAAGGCGCCGCTCCACCGCCAAAAATGGCCGGATCCAACTGCCGCTGCTACACACCGCCGATTAGAAGCGTGGATCCGTACCGCCATGCGCAATCTCGACCCATGGCCGCGACACATCTTCTTCCTCGCACGGTGGAGATTCCCGCTTGCCCGGCCTCCCAGCGCTGTTGCCACCGCACAAAAATACCTCGCCGTGCGACAGTGTCGGTGGGGGACGTGGGTCGGTTAGATCACCGACCGCGAAACACATGAGAAGATTTGGACTGGATATTTCATCTCGACGGTGCAGACCGTGTAGTAATATGACACAATGTTAGTGTGCCTCCATGGCACTAACGCATAGTGCAACTTCCCCAATGGCCTACTGCAGTAAGCCCTCGTCGACCCCGAGGTGGCCGCCATATGGGAGATGGGGGAAGACCAGGAGGCCCGCAAGCGCCTCGAGGCGGAGCAAGTCGACAAGGCGTAGCGGAGCTCTGCAGCCTATACCAGGAGCACATCGAGGAGTGCCGTTTGTACGAGATCTACAAGTCCGAGGAGACATACTAGTGAGTAGTACCTGCACACACAAAACCAAATACCTACACCAACACTGCTGCAAGAGGTTTGACAATCCCCTTGTACTCATTAATGTAAGGATCAAATCTCGTATAGGTAGAAGAATAAATTGTAAAACAAAAATAAAAATAATGAATTTCAGCAAGGTATTTTTGGATTTTAAGGTATGATAAAGGTAAACCCAGGGGCATAGTTTTCACTAGAGTTTTCTCTCTTGAATGCAATGCATATGGTGGGTAAACAAATTACTGACGATTGATAGAAAAAACACATATTTATGAGAGATTCGTTGACATTGATCACACATATAGGCATCACGTATGTGACAAGTAGACCGACTCCTGCATGCATGTACTACAATTACTCCATCAATCGACCGCTATCCAGCATGCATATATGGTATTAAGTTCATAAAATACAGAGTAACGCCTTGAGTGAAATGACATGATGTAAACAAAGTAAACTCAATTAATATGAATAGACCCCATCATTTTATCCTGAATGACAACAATACAAATATGTGTCTTGTCCTTTTTTCTCACTGAGATATAGAACACTACAAGATTGATCCCACTACAAAGCACCTCTCCCACCGAAGAAAAATCAGTTTAGTTGGCCAAACTAAATGGATAGATCGGAGAGAAATAGAAAGCTATCATAATCATGCATAATAAAGTTCAGAAAAGACTCAATTACTTTCAATAAATAATCTGATCATGAATCCACGATTCATCGGATCCCAACAAATAGACCGTGAAAGAAGATTACATCGGATAGAACTCAAAGAAGATCGAGGAACACATGATATTAAAGATCAAAGAGAAAGATTAAGCAATCTAACTACTACCTATGGACCCGTAGGTCTGTGGTGAACTACTCACGCATCGTCGGAAGGTAGCAAGGTTGATGAAGGAGCCCTCCGTGATTGATTTTTCCTCCGATAGAGTACCGGAAAAGTCCTCCAGATGGGATCATGGAAGAACAGAGACTTCCAGTGGCAGAAAAAGTGTTTCGGGCTCCCCTTTGGTGTTTTTGGAACTTCTGGGAATTTATAGAGTCGAAGTTAAATCAAATGGAATTACGAGGGGCCCATGTGCTTAGGGGCACGCCTACCCCCTAGGCCGCGCCCTGTGAACTTGTCGCTCTCTCGTATATCTTCTAGTCTCCTCCCGAAGCTTCTAGGGTCCCTTTTGGTCTAGAAAAAACCACCCTAAAGTTTAATCGTGTTTCGAGTTTGTTTGATGTTGATTTTCTTAAAAACCAAAAACAAGCAAAAAAACAACAACTGACACTGCGCACTGGGTTAATAGGTTAGTCCCAAAAATGATATAAAGTAGCATAAAATGCACATAAAATACCCAAGATTGATAATATAGTAGCATGAAACAATAAAAAAATATAGATACCTTGGAGATGTATCATAGGGCAGGGCAGTTGTGGCATTGTGGGAGCACATGACCGGGAGAGGTTGATGGACGAGAGTGCTAGCAAGTAGTTTTTTCTTAAGTTTTTATGCAATCTAATTTAAATTTCGTTTAAGCTATGTAAAATACTTTATGCAACTGGTCGAATCAAGTTTGATGAAGTTGTTTGAATAAACATTGCACCAAGTTTATGTTCAATTTTTTTAAGGATTTAAGTTAGAAAGAACACTTTTTTAGGGGAGCAAATATACTCCTCTAAATAATACGCGGCTGTTTGCTCCTCTAAATTATAATAGATTGGTTAGAGATGCTCGAACTAGTTTTTACTTGATCCCTGTTAGCATATGAAGTTATATGGTTACTCATGCGATGGGTAAATAAGAACAGCATTGAAAAATTCGTTGTGCAGCTGAATTACACTACGAGAAGCTGGTAGTTTACAGCTCTGGGAAATGAATGTGGAATGCTTTCTTCTGACAATTGCATTAGGACGTGACAGTTGAGCTCTACAAAGTCATATGTACATAATCGAACTTATTGCATGTGTGAAGTTGTAAAACCAATATTACATGAATACTTGATTTTATTATGTACGCATCTTAAGAAGCTAGTTAAAAAAACAGGCTTGTGATCTCGTGAGAATTGAGTATTTGTTGTTCAATGGGAATTGGCTAGCCCTAGAGGTGAGGCGGACCCAATGGAGCTGTTGCAGATTAGGAGTTTCTCAACTGAGCTGTGGTGCCCCGGATATGCGTAGTCGAGAAGGCTATAGCGGTGTGTGCATGATCAGCAGCAGTGTGCCAGCAATCTAGGGTGACTCAGGGAAGTAGATCAAGTAAAATTCCACCCGTACATTACAACTGTAATTTTCTAAACTACCCTTCCACAAAAAGTGCCAAATAGAGATATTACTCCTACTAATCACAAGGAAGGTACAAGAGCACCCTAAAAACTGTAAAGCTCATAGGTACACAGCTGTTGAGCTTGTCTGCACACCACCGTTGAGGTTGTGTCTGCACGGCACTTTTGCATCTTGTGTACATCGAGACGGGTGTTGTGTAGGCCGTCCGATAGTGTAACCATCCACGACACATATGAGTTCAACGTGGGCCGACCGACATTGTAACCATCGAGGAGACAAGCGACTTATATATGTTTGACGACACATAGTACTAGCAAACCCATATGTGTCTGGCTTACCATATGTTGATGTGCGCTAAATCCCTCATGCCTCCCAAGCCCTAATAATCCAATAAACATAATGTGATAGAACCACCCACATCATTTCAAAGGATGGCCTCTTTGACGTTAGTATAAGCAAGTATTAACAGTCAACTCGATTGACGGATTTAATTAAGAACTAGAGATAACAGGCATATATTCATGGTCTTGCAATTTGAATCCCACTCCCACCGGAAGTTGTCTGCCTCCTTCTCGATTTGATTTTGTGCATATATATGAGCATCAACTAACTAGTAAGCTGTAGTAGCGGTAGTTGGGACCAATCAAACTTCTTTACTACTACCTCCGTTCCTAAATATTTATCTTTCTAGACATTTCAAATGGACTACATACGAAGCGAAATGTAGAAGAAAAATGAGTGAATCTACACTCTAAACTATGTCGACATACATCCATATGTTGTAGTCCATTTGAAATATCAAGAAAGACAAATATTTGGGAACAGAGGGAGTACAACACATGGGCCTGGTTTCTCGAGTCGGCTGCAACTACATACAATGCAGCTAGTATATTAGCGCCACATGCTCGTGCAGAGCTCCACATGTCTATGTCTAATTGTTGCATGCATCTCTTTACATACAATGTTTTGGGTATATTTAATCTGGAATTCCGAGAAAGTATGAACTCTCTCCGGTTCATTTTATTCTGCATATAAGTTTTGTTTAAAGTCAAAGTATCTCTACTTTTACTATACTTATAGAAAAAAGTATCAACATTCACAATGCCAAATCTATATTGTTAGATTCGCTATGAAATGTAGTTTCATAGTACATATATTTGATATTATAGATGTTGATATTTTTAATATAAATTTGGTCAAACTTTGGAAATTTTGACTTGATACAAATCTAATACGCAGATTGAAAATGTCCGGAGGGCGTACTATAAGCAACTAGTATCATCCCCATACTAACACATAAGAAAGTCCTGATAAGAAGAACCCATTAAAATTCTAAATTCCAGTCCATACAGATGTTTTCTCTACAGAGCAACATCAAGCACTAGGAGCAGGGTGTCATATGGTCTCTGCATCATCTGAATGACAATGCTTTTCCAGATCAAAAATGCTCATGGTCTCATACATTTTTCATCAAAATGAACAACAGTGTCACAATGTTATGAATTCGCCAAAGATGGAGCACGTGACGGTGCTCAAGACTCTTTGGTTTATTTGGCACGTTCGCAATGATCTGACACACGGGGAACCTGCTCCACAAAGGCATAAGCAGAAGTGTTGTGTACACGTATCAAACAGTTTTCTCTTGGGAACCTAGTGAAGGAGGAGATGGTCCTTGCTGATTAGCCCGTGCCACATGTTTCTCCAATAGGTCTCAGCTCATTGCAGATTACAGGGATCTAGAGTCCATGTTAAGTTGGCTGGCCATGAGCTGGTTGTTGATCACGTAGAAGAGGCTGCTAATCACTTGGCTGATGGAAACATGTGGTGTGTTGGTCAGCGTGAGAAGCGGTGGGCCCTGCAAAGGAAAGACAGGGATGTGGACAAATCCGCTAGCTGAAAGAACCTCTTCTTGTCATGTTACCAATTGACCAGCCGGTCTATATATGATGTCACCTATGTTATCAAAGTGCGCATTCGCTTCGAGTTGCCTCTCAATCCTAATCCTAGCTAGTTAGCTACATAAAAATCAGGGCACATAAACATAATCCCCCACGATTAACAAATATGTGCTTGAAAGCACATAAAAATCAGGCCAAAAATCATATTATTTTCCCTTTCTCGGGTAGCACAGTTCTGCTTCTGGCGGAAGCAAAATTTGTGCTTCTCATGGAAGCACAAAAAACTTCATGCAATTTTTTCGTGAATTTTTCCCTTTCACCAGAAGCATAGCTCATGAAAATAAATTTGTACCTCTAGGAGGAGAAAATATGTACTTCTCGTTAAAAAATCATGATTTTTTTCCTTTTCCGTGATGCAAAGTTGTACTTCGCACGAGAGTAAATTTGTGCTTACCGTGGAAGAAAACATTTCGCACAAAAAAAGTTCGCAAATTTTTTCCCTTTCCGAGAAGCACAGCTTCAAATCACGAAAGAAAAAATTGTTATTATTTTCTTTCCTGACAAGCACACGGAAGCAAATATGTTCTTCCATGAATAGGAAATTCGTGTTTCTCGTGAAAGCACACAAAACTTCATGCAAGATAAACTTGTAATTTTTTCCTTTCTCAAGAAGCGCAATTATTCTCACGGAAGCAAATATGTGTCTTGACGAGAAGCAAATTTGTGCTTCTCGTGGAAGCACACAAAATATTCGCACATATTTTTTCTTGAATTTAATTTTGCCCCTTTCTAGAGAAGCATGACTCGTGGAAACATATATGTGCCTCCAGGGGAAGCGCTATGCTTCTCTAGTAAGCAAGTATGTGCCTCCAGGAGACCCAAAAAAAAGATTCACCCAAAAAAAAATCATGATTGTTTTTCACTTTTCAGGATGCACAATTGTGCTTCTTGTGGAAGCAAATATGTGCCTGAAAAAAAGCGTAATTTTTTTCTCCAAAACCGAGGAAAAACCAAGATTAAACCAAAAGCCCGAGAACCCATCGAAAACCTGAAAACGCGTACCGGAAAATGAAAAACGAAATCCAGAGGGAGCGTCTAGCACGCGACAAGTGGCGATGACTGTACGCATCACTTTGGCTTGCTCTCAGGCAACAAAAGTGAACCTGGCGGGGCTCCCAGAAAGGGTACCATTGAGTAGGTTGCTCTCCCTATTTGATGCTCTACATACTTGAAAGAGGAGCAGCACGCGACCCCTGCTCCCCCGCGCCCAATTGGGCCTGCACATGTGCGGGGTGTGATGGGAAGGCCCCTGTTTTTTCATATCATTTTCCCCTTTTTATGCTTCATTTTTTTGCTTCGCTTTTTATGTCTGCATACTTCTTCTATAAATAACTGAGTACTTCAAAAGAAGTTACAAATTTAGAACCTATGTGCATTTTGAAAGAAATGTTGAAGAAATCCTCAGATGTTCATGGATTTAAAAAATGTTCATCATTTAACAACAAATATTTCCAATTTTTAAATATGCTCACGATTAAATAAAAATCTAGTGGATACCAAATAATGTTCAGGAGTATGAAGAAAATGTTCGCATATTCACGAAATGACCCTAAATTTGACCATATGTTCGTGATGAAAAAAATCTCATCGATATAAATTTTCCGTTTACTTAAAAAATGTTTTTAAATTTAAAATATTATTAAAAAAATTCATAAACTGTTCAACGATTCAAAAAATGTTTGTGGATTCAAGAAATTTTCACGATTTTAAAAACATTGTTCACCATGTCAAAATAATTGCTGGGTAATTTGTAGAAAAGCAAGGAGAATTTCACAATTTCGAAAAAAATGTTAATTTGTAAAAAATGTTTTTGAATTCCAAAAAATAGAATTAAATAAATGTTGAAAATTAGTGAAAAATGTTTCTGAATTTGAAAAATGTTAATGATTTCATAAACATGTTCACAACTTTATTAAATTTTAAACATTTAGGAAAATGATCACGAAATAGAAAACATGTTCACCAGAATGAAGAAAAGGGTAATAAAAAAGGATAACTAAAATTAATAAAAAACTAACAATCAGAATATGAAAAGAACTAAAAGCTCTAAAAAAGGAAAGGGAAAATAACACCGTTTAAAATACAGTGGGAAATAAAGTCTGGATTTTATTATCCCAATGCTCAAAGATTCTGGAACTCAGAGATTTCTTTGCTATACCGTCAACAGAGTACTGGCTAAACATATATAAATAAATGTTTAACATGTATTTAAAAATGTTGATACGATGAAAAATAAATATTTGTGACATCTTAATATTTTCACACATTTCATAAAAATTTATGAGACGTTATAAAAAATGTACACAATCTATTTCGAAAAAGTGAAACGTATATTAAATAAAAGTTTCAGGCCTATGTGAAAAATGCACAATGTTTATGAAAAAAGTAGACATCAAACATGTATTTGAAAGAGATGGTAAGCAGTGTATTTAATAATTCTAATCTTGCATTACAAAATGTTAAACATGTTCTTTATGTATATGAAAACTGTAGACATAAGAACAATTATTAAAAAAATTATTAATTATTTTTTTCAAAATGTGTAAGATGTACAATAATAATATTTCGCATGTACAATAAAAATTTACATAGACAACCAAGAAAAAAACGATACAAAAAACACATAGAAAAAAAAGATAGACAAAAAGGTTCCAAAACCGAAGAAAATGATGAAAACCAATTAAACAAACACACTTCAAAAAGATAGTAAAAACCCAATTAAGAAGAACAAGAAATAAATAAACCTGAAGTGAATCATTGAAAATGGAAGAAAGAGGCAAAGAAACCCAAAGAAAAAAAAAGAATGAAAAGAAAAAGCAGTGAAACCAAGAAGAAACAAAGAAAATCAAGGGAAAAATGAAGGAAAAAAGAAAGGGAAAACTATTGAAAAACAGAGACAACAAAACTAATAACGAAGAAAAAAGAAAAACCAGAAGAAAACAAATAAAAGAAGAAAACCGGTGGAAAAAAAGAATCAAGGAAAAAAACAACAGAAAAAAATAGATTTTTTTTAAAAGAAAAGCAGACTTGCGTTGAGCGAACCTAACAGTGAGCGAATCCTAGCTAATGGGCTGGTTAGATTTAGCTCTCGCGACCACTGACAACAAAATCCATCTGCTTCATTTATCGGTGGTAAAATCTCTTCATCTCATCCCACCATAGGCTTGGCTTGATCAAGAGAATTGGCATGGGAGTGATTGAACAGATTGATTTGATAGGAAAGCTGCCACTCTGAAATTCGCCGCCGAACAGAGTCTACGAAGAACATCCGCTCAAAATAGGCTTTCACTAAACTTTATAAATAAAGTCATACGGCTGAACGATACAAGGTGTTGAGATAAATCTCTTAAAAGCTGATCATATATGACTTGATTTGTTTTATTTGATATGTGGGTGGTTTAGATCTCGGAAATCTTTTTTTGTTTGTTTTTTACCCATTCCATTTAGTGAGGAGACCAATGTATGTGAAGAACCCTCGACTTAAATATGAAAGGTGAGCTACGAATAAGACCGTCTCCAACTGGTTAGAGCATCTCTAGCGGACTCTGTATAATGCCGACCCGCAAAACTTGTTTACAGTTCGCTGCAAATCGGATTTGCGGGGCAAATTCGTGCGCTACAGATCAGACCCCGTATATGAAACTATAAAATTTTAAAAAAGCATTCGCGGGAGAAACTTGCAGCGACATTGATCATACATAGTTCGTCATCATACTACACTGATCATACATAGTTCATCTACATTGTACTACTAGGGGGTGGGAATCTGCGGGCCGTGTAGCGTACCCGAGCCTACACTACAAAAATCAACGGGCTCATGGCGGCGGCGACGCGGTGGAGGAGCCAGAGGAGCCCAGTCCTTGTCGGAGTCGAAGTCGATGAAGACCTTGGCTTGCTCGGCCTTCATGATGCGCAGGTCCGCCTCCTTGAATGCGTGCGCCAGCGACGCCGCGATGCCCTGCTCGAGGAAGATCCGCTCGTAGTCGAGCTCATAGCGGCGGAGTGTGTCAGCCACCTCCTCCTCCTCCCTCGCTGAGCGCTCCATGATGATGCGCTCTAGGTGCTCCTCCTGCCCCGGGGGGAGGTAGTCCTCGGGGCCGATAACTCCTTGACGCGGCGGTGCGGCGGCCTCGAGCTTGATGGCGAGCAGCCCGAGCTCCTCCGGCTCTCTCTTGACCGGAGTGAGCCGCGAGCTCGAGGCGCCTGCGGACGAGCTCCCCGCGGCAAAGGAGCCGGGGGAGGCGTGGCGGCGGACCGCGAGCTCGTGGCGTTCAAACGCCGCCGGCGGCCGGCTCCCGTGGTTGAGCCACCTCCGCACGCCCCGCTTGCATGCCTGCGGCGGCGGCGGCACTTCGCGTCATCCTCGTAGCCATCCACGGCTTTTTAAGGCTCGCCAGCGATGAGAAATTGGGGCGGAGTAGGAGGGTTTGACCCGTATCCGAGCGGTGAAACCGCATATATAGCGGTGGAGAGGGAGTTTTTCTGGACCACGGTAAATTTTTTACAGGACAGGCCCGTGATACGATGTCTATTCTGGCCAGAAAAACGGGTAGAACCCATATACTCTCCGGAATTATACGGGTTCGGTCCTTTTACGGAGTCTACTAGAGATGCTCTTAGGTGTGTGAGGGGAGCTCCTGCGTTTTAGATCTGAACAAAGTTTCTTTTTACCATTTTTTCCTACCCGTGAGGTTTGTTAGGGGAGCTATGGCGTTTTAGATCTCGAAAAAGATTTTTTTATCCCTTTTCAAACTTGTGTGGTATGCGAGGGGAAGAATGTGAAGAACCGTCAAGTCGAAATTACCGAAAAAGGCTTTCACCCCGCTTTATATATAAAGCAACGACTAAGAACAACCCGATACAAACGCACGCCACCACAACACACGCACACACCGAAGTCAAAATACTAGGCGCTGAGCGCAGCAACACCACCCCAAGCACTACAAGAGCAGCCGGTTCCTCGACCATGAACACGCCACCGCGAAGAGATGAAGCCGCATATGACGAACCGTGGGCTCCAAGGCGGTGCATTCAAGAAGGATACGACACCGGAGCGCCGCCACCGTCCGACCCGAGGGTCAGAGTTTCCCGTAGAGCAACACGATGGGCAATGAAGGCCGCGACGACGCCTTCAAGAAGGGAATGAGCTTCGCCGCCGCCGGTCCGTCCGTACATGGAACAGGTTTTCACCCCGGCCAATACTCACCGCCACCAAACGCCGCACCCCGGCGAACATGCTGTTGGGGAACGTAGCATAAATTCAAAATTTTCCTACGTGTCACCAAGATCTATCTATGGAGTCATCTAGCAACGAGGGAGGAGTGGATCTACATACCCTTGTAGATCGCGCACGGAAGCGTTCAAGAGAACGGGGTTGATGGAGTCGTACTCGTCGTGATCCAAATCACCGATGATCCTAGCGCCGAACGGACGGCACCTCCGCGTTCAACACACGTACAGAGCAGTGACGTCTCCTCCGTCTTGATCCAGCAAGGGGGGAGGAGAGGTTGATGGAGATCCAACAGCACGACGGCGTGATGGTGGAAGTAGCGGGATTCCAACAGGGCTTCGCCAAGCGCTGCGGGAGGAGGGAGATGTGTCATGGGAGGGAGAGGGAGGCGCCAGGGCTTAGGTATGGTTGCCCTCCCTTCCCCCCACTATATATAGGGCCAAGGGAGAGGGGGGAGGCGCAGCCTTGGCCCTTCCTCCAAGGAAGGGTGCGGCCAGGGAGGAGTCCCTCCTCCCCAAGGCACCTCGGAGGTGCCTTCCCCCCTTAGGACTCTTCCTTTTCCTCTTCTCTTGGCGCATGGGCCTCTTGGGGCTGGTGCCCTTGGCCCATATAGGCCAAGGCGCACCCCCTACAGCCCATGTGGCCCCCCGGGGCAGGTGGCCCCACCCGGTGGACCCCCGGGACCCTTCCGGTGGTCCCGGTACAATACCGGTGACCCCGAAACTTGTCCCGATGGCCGAAATAGCACTTCCTATATATAATTCTTTACCTCCGGACCATTCCGGAACTCCTCGTGATGTCCGGGATCTCATCTGGGACTCCAAACAACTTTCAGGTTACCGCATACTAATATCTCTATAACCCTAGCGTCACCGAACCTTAAGTGTGTAGACCCTACGGGTTCGGGAGACATGCAGACATGACCGAGATGACTCTCCGGTCAATAACCAACAGCGGGATCTGGATACCCATGTTGGCTCCCACATGTTCCATGATGATCTCATCGGATGAACCACGATGTCAAGGACTTAATCAATCCCGTATACAATTCCCTTTGTCTAGCGGTACGATACTTGCTTGAGATTCGATCGTCGGTATCCCGATACCTTGTTCAATCTCGTTACCGGCAAGTCTCTTTACTCGTTCCGTAACACACCATCCCGTGATCAACTCCTTGATCACATTGTGCACATTATGATGATGTCCTACCGAGTGGGCCCAGAGATACCTCTCCGCCACACGGAGTGACAAATCCCAGTCTCGATTCGTGCCAACCCAACAGACACTTTCGGAGATACCCGTAGTGTACCTTTATAGCCACCCAGTTACGTTGTAACGTTTGGCACACCCAAAGCACTCCTACGGTATCCGGGAGTTGCACAATCTCATGGTCTAAGGAAATGATACTTGACATTAGAAAAGCTTTAGCATACGAACTACGCGATCTTGTGCTATGCTTAGGATTGGGTCTTGTCCATCACATCATTCTCCTAATGATGTGATCCCGTTATCAACGACATCCAATGTCCATGGTCAGGAAACCGTAACCATCTATTGATCAACGAGCTAGTCAACTAGAGGCTTACTAGGGACATGGTGTTGTCTATGTATCCACACATGTATCTGAGTTTCCTATCAATACAATTCTAGCATGGATAATAAACGATTATCATGAACAAGGAAATATAATAATAATCAATTTATTATTGCCTTTAGGGCATATTTCCAACAGTCTCCCACTTGCACTAGAGTCAATAATCCAGTTCACATCGCTATGTGACTAACACTCAAGGTCACATCCCCATGTGACTAGCACCCAAAGAGTTTACTAGAGTCAATAATCTAGTTCACATTACCATGTGATTAACACTCGATGAGTTCTGGGTTTGATCATGTTATGCTTGTGAGAGATGTTATAGTCAACGGGTCTGAATCTTTCAGATCCGTATGTACTTCGCAAATCTCTATGTCATCTTGTAGATGCAGCTACTACGCTATATTTGGAGCCATTTCAAATAACTGTTCTACATGGAGCTATTCTAAATTGTTGCTCCATTATACGTATCCGGTATCTCTACTCAGAGCTATCCGGATAGGTGTTAAGCTTGCATCGACGTAACTCTTTACGTCGAACTCTTTATCACCTCCATAACCGAGAAACATATCCTTAAGGATAATTTAGACCGCTATCTGGTGATCTACTCCTAGATTACCTTTGTACCCTCTTGCCAGATATGTGGCAAGACACACATCAGGTGCGGTACTCAGCATGGCATACCGTATAGAGCCTATGACAAAAGCATAGGGGACGACCTTCGTCCTTCCTCTTTCTTCTGCCATGGTCGAGCTTTAAGTCTTAACTTCATACCTTACAACTCAGGCAAGAACTCCTTCTTTGACTGGTCCATCTTGAACACCTTCAAGATCATGTCAAGGTATGTGCTCATTTGAAAGTACCATTAAGCGTCTATCCTTATAGATCTTGATGCTCAACGTTCAAGTAGCTTAATCCAGGCTTTCCATTAAAAACACTTTTCAAATAAACTCTGCATGCTTTCTAGAAATTCTACATCATTTCCGATCAACAATATGTCAACAACATACATTCATCAGAAATTCTATAGTGCTCCCACTCACTTCTTTGGAAATACAAGTTTCTCATAAACTTTGTATAAACCCAAAACCTTTGATCATCTCATCAAAGCGTACATTCCAACTCCGAGATGCTTACTCCAGTCCCTAGAAGGATTGCTGGAGCTTTGCATACTTATTAGCATCTTTCAGGATTGACAAAACCTTCCGGTTGTATCACATACAACCTTTCCTCAAAAAAATTATTGAGGAAACAATGTTTTGACATCCTATGTGCAAGATTTCATAAATAATGCAGTAATCGCTAATATAATTCCAACAGACTCTTAGCATCGCTACGAGTGAGAAAGTCTCATCGTAGTCAATTCCTTGAACTTGTCGGAAAACATCTTAACGACAAGTCGAGCTTTCTTAATGGTGACATTTACCATCATTGTTCGTCTTCCTTTTAAAATCCATCTGTACTCAACAGCCTCACGACCATCGAGCTGTTCTGTCAAAGTCTACACTTTGTTTTCATACATGGATCCTCTCTCGGAGTTTATGGCCTCGAGCCATTTATCAGAATCCGGGCCCACCATCGCTTCTCCATAGCTCGTAGGTTCATTGTTGTCTAGCAACATGACTTCCAAGACAGGATTACGTACCACTCTGAAGTAGTACGCATCCTTGTCATCCCACGAGGTTTGGTAGTGACTTGATCTGAAGTTTCATGATCACTATCATAAGCTTCCACTTCAATTGGTGTAGGTGCCACAGGAACAACTTCCTGTGCTCTGCCACACACTAGTTGAAGAGACGGTTTAATAACCTCATCTAGTCTCCACCATCCTCCCACTCAATTCTTTCGAGAAAGGGCCCGATTCTAGAAACAATCCCTTACTGCTTTCAGATCTGAGACAGGAGGTATACCCAATTGTTTTGGGTGTCCTATGAAGATGCATTTATCCGCTTTGGGTTCGAGCTTATCAGCCTGAAACTTTTTTCACATAGCGTCGCAGGCCCAAACTTTTAAGAAATGACAGCTTAGGTTTCTCTAAACCATAGTTCATACGGTGTCATCTCATCGGAATTACGTGGTGCCCTATTTAAAGTGAATGTGGTTGTCTTTAATGCCTAACCCATAAACTATCGTGGTAATTCGATAAGAGACATCATGGTATGCATCATATCCATTAGGGTGCAGTTATGATGTTCGGACACACCATCACACTATGGTGTTCCAGGCTGTATTAGTTGTGAAACAATTTCCACAATGTCTTAATTCTGTGCCAAACTCGTAATTAAGATATTCATCTCTATGATCATATCATAGATATTTTATCCTCTTGTCACGACGATCTTTCAACTTCACCCTGAAATTACTTGAACCTTTCAATAAATCAGACTTGTGATTCATCAAGTAAATATACTCAACATCTACTCAAATCATCTGTGAAGTAAGAACATAACGATATCCACTACATGCCTCAGCACTCATTGGATTGCACACATCAAAATGTATTACTTCCAACAAGTTGCTTTCTAGTTCCATTTTACTGAAAACGAGGCTTTCAGTCATCTTGCCCATGTGGTATGATTTGCATGTCTCAAGTGATTCAAAATCAAGTAAGTCCAAACGATCCATCTGCATGGAGTTTCTTCATGCATATACACCAATAGACATGGTTCGCATGTCTCAAACCTTTCAAAAACGAGTGAGCCCAAAGATCCATCAACATGGAGCTTCTTCATGCGTTTTATACCGATATTACTTAAGTGGCAGTGCCACAAGTAGGTGGTACTATCATTACTATCTTTTGGCATGAACATGTGTATCACTACGATCGAGATTCAATAAACCATTCATTTTAGGTGCAAGACCATTGAAGGTATTATTCAAATAAACAGAGTAACCGTTATTCTCCTTAAATGAATAACCGTATTGCGATAGACATAATCCAATCATGTCTATGCTCAACGCAAACACCAATCTCAATGGTAGAGGGAGCGTGCGATGCTTGATCATATCAACATTGGAAACACTTCCAACACATATCGTCAGCTCACCTTTAGCTAGTCTCCGTTTATTCCATAGCTTTTATTTCGAGTTACTAACACTTAGCAACCGAACCGGTATCTAATACCCTGGTGCTACTAGGAGTACTAGTAAAGTACACATCAACACAATGTATATCCAACATACTTCTATCGACCTTGCCAGCCTTCTCATCTACCAAGTGTCTAGGGTAATTCTGCTCCAGTGGCTGTTCCCCTTATTACAAAAGCACTTAGTCTCGGGTTTGGGTTCAACCTTGGGTTTCTTCACTAGAGCAGCAGGTGATTTGCCGTTTCATGAAGCATCCCTTTTTGCCCTTGCCCTTCTTGAAACTAGTGGTTTCACCAACCATCAACAATTGATGCTCCTTCTTGATCTCTACTTTTGTGGTGTCAAACATCACAAATATCTCAAGGATCATCATATATGTCCCTGATATATTATAGTTCATCACGAAGATCTAGCAGCTTGGTGGTAATGACTTCGGAGAAACATCACTATCTCATCTGGAAGATCAACTCCCACTCGATTCAAATGATTGTTGTACTCAGACAATCTGAGCACAAGCTCAACAATTGAGCTTTTCTCCCTTAGTTTGTAGGCTAAAAAATTCGTCGGAGGTCTTATACCTCTTGACGTGAGCACGAGCCTGAAATCCCAATTTCAGCCCTCGAAACATCTCATATGTTTCGCGACGTTTCAAAACGTCTTCGGTGCCTCAACTCTAAACCGTTTAACTGAACTATCACGTAGTTATCAAAAATGTGTATGTCAGATGTTCGCAACATCCACAGACAACGTTTGAGGTTCAGTACACTGAGCGGTGCATTAAGGACATAAGCCTTCTAAGAAGCAATGAGGACAATCCTCAGTTTACGGACCTAGTCTGCATAATTGCTACTATCAACTTTCAACTAATTTTTCTCTAGGAACATATCTAAACAGTAGAACTAAAGCGCGAGCTACGACATAATTTGCAAAAGACCTTTTGACTATGTTCAGGATAATTAAGTTCATCTTATGAACTCCCACTCAGATAGACATCCCTCTAGTCATCTAAGTGATTACATGATCCGAGTCAACTAGGCCGTGTCCGATCATCACATTAGACGGACTAGTCAACATCGGTGAACATCTTCATGTTGATCGTATCTTCTATACGACTCATGCTCGACCTTTCGGTCTTCTGTGTTCCGAGGCCATGTCTGTACATGCTAGGCTCGTCAAGTCAACCTAAGTGTTTGCATGTGTAAATCTGTCTTACACCCGTTGTATGTGAACGTTGGAATCTATCACACCCGATCATCACGTGGTGCTTAGAAACGAACGAACTGTCGCAACAGTGCACAGTTAGGGGGAACACTTTCTTGAAATTTTAATGAGGGATCATCTTATTTACTACCGTCGTTCTAAGCAAATAAGATGTATAAACATGATAAACATCACATGCAATCAAATGGTGACATGATATGGCCAATATCATATTGCTCCTTTTGATCTCCATCTTCGGGGCTCCATGATCATCATCGTCACCGGCATGACACCATGATCTCCATCATCATGATCTCCATCATCGTGTCTTCATGAAGTTGTCTCGCCAACTATTACTTCTACTACTACAGCTAACGGTTAGCAATAAAGTAAAATAATTACATGACGTTTATGTTGACACGCAGGTCATAAATAAATTAAGACAACTCCTATGGCTCCTGCCGGTTGTCATACTCATCGACATGCAAGTCGTGATTCCTATTACAAGAACATGATCAATCTCATACATCACATATATCATTCATCACATCCTTTTGGCCATATCACATCACATAGCATACCCTGCAAAAACAAGTTAGACGTCCTCTAATTGTTGTTTGCATGTTTTACGTGGCTGCTATGGGTTTCTAGCAAGAACGTTTCTTACCTACACAAAAACCACAACGTGATATGCCAATTGCTATTTACCCTTCATAAGGACCCTTTTCATCGAATCCGATCCGACTAAAGTGGGAGAGACAGACACCCGCTAGCCACCTTATGCAACTAGTGCATGTCAGTCGGTGGAACCAGTCTCACGTAAGAGTACGTGTAAGGTCGGTCCGGGCCGCTTCATCCCACGATGCCGCCGAATCAAGATAAGACTAGTAACGGCAAGCATATTGAACAAAATCAACGCCCACAACTACTTTGTGTTCTACTCGTGCATAGAAACTACGCATAGACCTAGCTCATGATGCCACTGTTGGGGAACGTAGCATAAATTCAAAATTTTCCTACGTGTCACCAAGATCTATCTATGGAGTCATCTAGCAACGAGGGAGGAGTGGATCTACATACCTTGTAGATCGCGCGCGGAAGCGTTTAAGAGAACGGGGTTGATGGAGTCGTACTCGTCGTGATCCAAATCACCGATGATCCTAGCGCCGAACGGACGGCACCTCCGCGTTCAACACACGTACGGAGCAGCGACGTCTCCTCCGTCTTGATCCAGCAAGGGGGGAGGAGAGGTTGATGGAGATCCAACAGCACGACGGCGTGATGGTGGAAGTTGCGGGATTCCAACAGGGCTTCGCCAAGCGCTGCGGGAGGAGGGAAATGTGTCATGGGAGGGAGAGGGAGGCGCCAGGGCTTAGGTATGGTTGCCCTCCCTTCCCCCCACTATATATAGGGCCAAGGGAGAGGGGGGAGGCGCAGCCTTGGCCCTTCCTCCAAGGAAGGGTGCGGCCAGGGAGGAGTCCCTCCTCCCCAAGGCACCTCGGAGGTGCCTTCCCCCCTTAGGACTCTTCCTTTTCCTCTTCTCTTGGCGCACGGGCCTCTTGGGGCTGGTGCCCTTGGCCCATATAGGCCAAGGCGCACCCCCTACAGCCCATGTGGCCCCCCGGGGCAGGTGGCCCCACCCGGTGGACCCCCGGGATGTTGGGGAACGTAGCAGAAATTCAAAATTTTCCTACGTGTCACCAAGATCTATCTATGGAGAGACTAGCAACGAGGGGAAGGAGAGTTCATCTACATACCCTTGTAGATCGCTATGCGGAAGCGTTCAAGAGAACGGGGTTGATGGAGTCATACTCGTCGTGATCCAAATCACCGATGATCCTTGTGCTGAACGGATGGCACCTCCGTGTTCAACACACGTACAGCCCGGTGACGTCTCCCATGCCTTGATCCAGCAAGGAGAGAGGGAGAGGTTGAGGAAGACTCCATCCAGCAGCAGCACAACGGCGTGGTGGTGATGGAGGAGCGTGGCAATCCTGCAGGGCTTCGCCAAGCACCACGGGATATGAGGAGAAAGAGAGGGAGGGCTGCACCAACAGGCAGAGATCAGATCGCGTGTATTGGGCAGCCCCTAGGCCTCATATATATAGGGGAAGGGGAGGAGGGTGCGCCCCCTCTAGGGTTCCCACCCCTAGAGGGGCGGCAGCCCCAAACCCATCTATGGGTGGCGGCCACAAGGGGGGAGGAGAGGGAGGCGCAGGGATTATGGGCCTTAGGGCCCATCTGCCCTTAGGGTATGCCCCCTCTCCCCTTCTAGGCGCATGGGCCATGGTGGGAGGCGCCCTAGCCCACCTAGGGGCTGGTTCCTTCTCACACTTGGCCCATGTATGCTTCTGGGTCCCATGGCCCCCCCGGTGGACCCCTGGACCCCTCCGATGGTCCCGGTACATTACCGATAAACCCCGAAACTTTTCCGGTGACCAAAACAGGACTTCCCATATATAAATCTTTACCTCCGGACCATTCCGGAACTCCTCGTGACGTCCGGGATCTCATCCGGGACTCCGGACAACATTCGATAACCACATACAAACTTCCTTTACAACCCTAGCGTCATCGAACCTTAAGTGTGTAGACCCTACGGGTTCGGGAGACATGCAGACATGACCGAGACGTTCTCCGGTCAATAACCAACAGCGGGATCTGGATACCCATGTTGGCTCTCACATTTTCCACGATGATCTTATCGGATGAACCACGATGTCAAAGACTTAATCAATCCCGTATACAATTCCCTTTGTCTAGCGGTATTGCACTTGCCCGAGATTCGATCGCCGGTATCCCGATACCTTGTTCAATCTCGTTACCGGCAAGTCTCTTTACTCGTTCCGTAACACATCATCCCGTGATCAACTCCTTGGTCACATTGTGCACATTATGATGATGTCCTACCGAGTGGGCCCAGAGATACCTCTCCGTCACACGGAGTGACAAATCCCAGTCTCGATTCGTGCCAACCCAACAGACACTTCCGGGGATACCCGTAGTGTACCTTTATAGCCACCCAGTTACGTTGTGACGTTTGGCACACCCAAAGAACTCCTATGGTATCCGGAGTTACACAATCTCATGGTCCAAGGAAATGATACTTGACATTAGAAAAGCTTTAGCATACGAACTACACGATCTAGTGCTATGCTTAGGATTGGGTCTTGTCCATCACATCATTCTCCTAATGATGTGATCCCGTTATCAACGACATCCAATGTCCATGGTCAGGAAACCGTAACCATCTATTGATCAACGAGCTAGTCAACTAGAGGCTTACTAGGGACATGGTGTTGTGTATGTATCCACACATGTATCTGAGTTTCCTATCAATACAATTCTAGCATGGATAATAAACGATTATCATGAACAAGGAAATATAATAAGAACTAATTTATTATTGCCTCTAGGGCATATTTCCAACAGTCTCCCACTTGCACTAGAGTCAATAATCTAGTTCACATCGATATGTGATTAACACTCAAGGTCACATCCCCATGTGACTAACACCCAAAGAGTTTACTAGAGTCAATAATCTAGTTCACATCACTATGTGATTAGCACTCAAAGAGTTCTGGGTTTGATCATGTTGCTTGTGAGAGAGGTTTTAGTCAACGGGTCTGCAACATCCAGATCCGTATGTACTTCACAAATTTCTATGTCATCTTGTAGATGCAACTACTACGCTACATTTGGAGCTATTCCAAATAACTGTTCTACTTGGAGCTATTCCAAATTGTTGCTCCATTATACGTATTCGGTATCTCTACTCAGAGCTATCCGGATAGGTGTTAAGCTTGCATCTACGTAACCCTTTACGACGAACTCTTTTACCACCTCCATAATCGAGAAAATTCCTTAGTCCACTAGTTACTAAGGATAACTTTGACCGCTGTCCTGTGATCCATTCTTGGATCACTCTTGTACCCCTTGACTGACTCATGGCAAGGCACACTTAAGGTGCGGTACACAGCATAGCATACTGTAGAGCCTACGTCTTAAGCATAGGGGACGACCTTCGTCCTTTCTCTCTATTTTGCCGTGGTCGAGCTTTAAGTCTTAACTTCATACCTTACAACTCAGGCAAGAACTCCTTCTTTGACTGATCCATCTTGAACACCTTCAAGATCATGTCAAGTTATGTGCTCATTTGAAAGTACTATTAAGCGTTTTGATCTATCCTTATAGATCTTGATGCTCAATGTTCAAGTAGCTTAATCCAGGCTTTCCATTAAAAACACTTTTCAAATAAACTCTGCATGCTTTCTAGAAATTCTACATCATTTCCGATCAACAATATGTCAACAACATATATTCATCATAAATTCTATAGTGCTCCCACTCACTTCTTTGGAAATACAAGTTTCTCATAAACTTTGTATACACCCAAAATCTTTGATCATCTCATCAAAGCATACATTCCAACTCCGAGATGCTTACTCTAGTCCTCAGAAGGATTGCTGGAGCTTTGCATACTTATTAGCATATTTCAGGATTGACAAAACCTTCCAGTTGTATCACATACAACCTTTCCTCAAAAAATCGTCGAGGAAACAATGTTTGGATATCCTATCTGCAAGATTTCATAAATGATGCAGTAATTGCTAATATAATTCCAACAGACTCTTAGCATCGCTACGAGTGAGAAAGTCTCACCGTAGTCAACTCCTTGAACTTGTCGGAAAACATCTTAACGACAAGTCGAGCTTTCTTGATGGTGATACTTACCATCATTGTCCGTCTTCCTTTTAAAATCCATCTGCACTCAACAGCCTTACGACCATCGAGCTGTTCTGCCAAAGTCTACACTTTGTTTTCATACATGGATCCTCTCTCGGATTTTATGGCCTCGAGCCATTTATCGGAATCCGGGCCCACCATCGCTTCTCCATAGCTCGTAGGTTCATTGTTGTCTAGCAACATGACTTCCAAGATAGGATTACTTACCACTCTGAAGTAGTACGCATCCTTGTCATCCCACAAGATTTGGTAGTGACTTGATCTGAAGTTTCATGATCACTATCATAAGCTTCCACTTCAATTGGTGTAGGTGCCACAGGAACAACTTCCTGTGAAGAGACGGTTCAATAACCTCATCAAGTCTCCACCACCCTCCCACTCAATTCTTTCGAGAGAAACTTTTCCTCAAGAAAGGACCCGATTCTAGAAACAATCCCTTATTGCTTTCGGATCTGAGACATGAGGTATACCCAACTGTTTTGGGTGTCCTATGAAGATGCATTTATCCGCTTTGGGTTCGAGCTTATCAGCCTGAAACTTTTCACATAAGCGTTGCAGCCCCAAACTTTTAAGAAATGACAGCTTAGGTTTCTCTAAACCATAGTTCATACGGTGTCATCTCATCGGAATTACGTGGTGCCCTATTTAAAGTGAATGTGGTTGTCTCTAATGCCTAACCCATAAACTATCGTGGTAATTCGATAAGAGACATCATGGTATGCATCATATCCAATAGGGTGCAGTTATGATGTTCGGACACACCATCACACTATGGTGTTCCAGGCTGTATTAGTTGTGAAACAATTTCCACAATTTCTTAATTCTGTGCCAAACTCGTAATTCAGATATTCATCTCTATGATCATATCATAGATATTTTATCCTCTTGTCACGACGATCTTTCAACTTCACCTGAAATTACTTGAACCTTTCAATAATTCAGACTCGTGATTCATCAAGTAAATATACTCAACATCTACTCAAATCATCTGTGAAGTAAGAACATAACGATATCCACCACATGCCTCAGCACTCATTGGATTGCACACATCAAAATGTATTACTTCCAACAAGTTGCTTTCTAGTTCCATTTTACTGAAAACGAGGCTTTCAGTCATCTTGCCCATGTGGTATGATTTGCATGTCTCAAGTGATTCAAAATCAAGCGAGTCCGAACGGTCCATTTGCATGGAGTTTCTTCATGCATATACACCAATAGACATGGTTCGCATGTCTCAAACTTTTCAAAAAATGAGTAAGCCCAAAGATCCATCAACATGGAGCTTCTTCATGCGTTTTATACCGATATGACTTACGTGGCAGTGCCACAAGTAGGTGGTACTATCATTACTATCTTTTGGCATGAACATGTGTATCACTATGATCGAGATTCAATGAACCATTCATTTTAGGTGCAAGACTATTGAAGGTATTATTCAAATAAACAGAGTAACCGTTATTCTCCTTAAATGAATAATCGTATTGCGATAGACATAATCCAATCATGTCTATGCTCAATGCAAACACCAATCTCGATGGTAGAGGGAGCGTGCGATGCTTGATCATATCAACATTGGAAACACTTCCAACACATATCGTCAGCTCACCTTTAGCTAGTCTCCGTTTATTCCGTAGCTTTTATTTCGAGTTACTAACACTTAGCAACCGAACCGGTATCTAATACCCTGGTGCTACTAGGAGTACTAGTAAAGTACACATCAACACAATGTATATCCAACATACTTCTATCGACCTTGCCAGCCTTCTCATCTACCAAGTGTCTAGGGTAATTCTGCTCCAGTGGCTGTTCCCCTTATTACAGAAGCACTTAGTTTCGGGTTTGGGTTCAACCTTGGGTTTCTTCACTAGAACAGCAACTGATTTGTTATTCCATGAAGTATCCCTTTCTTGCCCTTGCCCTTCTTGAAACTAGTGGTTTCACCAACCATCAACAATTGATGCTCCTTCTTGATTTCTACTTTCGTGGTGTCAAACATCGCGAATATCTCAAGGATCATCATATATGTCCCTGATATATTATAGTTCATCACGAAGCTCTAGCAGCTTGGTGGTAATGACTTCGGAGAAACATCACTATCTCATCTGGAAGATTAACTCCCACTCGATTCAAATGATTGATGTACTCAGACAATCTGAGCACAAGCTCAATAATTGAGCTTTTCTCCCTTAGTTTGCAGGCTAAGAAAATCGTCGGAGGTCTTATACCTCTTGACGTGGGCACGAGCCTGAAATTCCAATTTCAGCCCTCGAAACATCTCATATGTTTCGTGACGTTTCAAAACCGTCTTCGGTGCCTCAACTCTAAACCGTTTAACTGAACTATCATGTAGTTATCAAAACGTGTATGTCAGATGTTCGCAACATCCACAGACAACGTTTGAGGTTTAGCACACTGAGCGGTGCATTAAGGACATAAGCCTTCTAAGAAGCAATGAGGACAATCCTCAGTTTACGGACCTAGTCCGCATAATTACTACTATCAACTTTCAACTAAATTTTCTCTAGGAACATATCTAAACAGTAGAACTGAAGCGCGATCTACGACATAATTTGCGAAGACCTTTTGACTATGTTCAGGATAATTAAGTTCATCTTATGAACTCCCACTTAGATAGACATCCCTCTAGTCATCTAAGTGATTACATGATCCGAGTCAACTAGGCCGTGTCTGATCATCACGTGAGACGGACTAGTCAACATCGGTGAACATCTTCATGTTGATCGTATCTTCTATACGACTCATGCTCGACCTTTCGGTCTTCTGTGTTCCGAGGCCATGTCTGTACACATGCTAGGCTCGTCAAGTCAACCTAAGTGTTTCGCGTGTGTAAATCTGTCTTACACCCGTTGTATGTGAATGTAAGAATCTAACACCCGATCATCACGTGGTGCTTCGAAACAACGAACTGTCGCAACGGTGCACAGTTAGGGGGAACACTTTCTTGAAATTATTATGAGGGATCATCTTATTTACTACCGTCGTTTTAAGTAAACAAGATGCATAAACATGATAAACATCACATGCAATCAAATAGTGACATGATATGGCCATCATCACTTTGCTCCTTTTGATCTCCATCTTTGGGGCTCCATGATCATCAACGTCACCGGCATGACACCATGATCTCCATCATCATGATCTCCATCATCGTGTCTCCATGAAGTTGTCACGTCATCTATTACTTCTACTACTACAGCTAACGGCTAGCAATAAAGTAAAGTAATTACATGACATTTATGTTGACACGCAGGTCATTAATAAATTAAGACAACTCCTATGGCTCCTGCCGGTTGTCATACTCATCGACATGCAAGTCGTGATTCCTATTACAAGAACATGATCAATCTCATACATCACATATATCATTCATCACATCCTTTTGGCCATATCACATCACATAGCATACCCTGCAAAAACAAGTTAGACGTTCTCTAATTGTTGTTTGCATGTTTTACGTGGCCGCTATGGGTTTCTAGCAAGAACGTTTCTTACCTACGCAAAAACCACAACGTGATCTGCCAATTGCTATTTACCCTTCATAAGGACCCTTTTCATCGAATCTGATCCGACTAAAGTAGGAGAGACGGACACCCGCTAGCCACCTTATGCAACTAGTGCATGTCAGTCGCTGGAACCAGTCTCACGTAAGAGTACGTGTAAGGTCGGTCCGGGCCGCTTCATCCCACGACGCCGCCGAATCAAGATAAGACTAGTAACGGCAAGCATATTGAACAAAATCAACGCCCACAACTACTTTGTGTTCTACTCGTGCATAGAAACTACGCATAGACCTAGCTCATGATGCCACTGTTGGGGAACGTAGCAGAAATTCAAAATTTTCCTACATGTCACCAAGATCTAGCTATGGAGAGACTAGCAACGAGGGGAAGGAGAGTGCATCTACATACCCTTGTAGATCGCTATGCGGAAGCGTTCAAGAGAACGGGGTTGATGGAGTCGTACTCGTCATGATCCAAATCACCGATGATTCTAGTGCCGAACGGACGACACCTCCGTGTTCAACACACGTACAGCCCGATGACGTCTCCCATGCCTTGATCCAGCAAGGAGAGAGGGAGAGGTTGAGGAAGACTCCATCCAGCAGCAGCACAACGGCGTGGTGGTGATGGAGGAGCGTGGCAATCCTGCAGGGCTTCGCCAAGCACCACGGGATATGAGGAGAAAGAGAGGGAGGGCTGCACCAACAGGCAGAGATTAGATCGCGTGTATTGGGCAGCCCCTAGGCCTCATATATATAGGGGAAGGGGAGGAGGGTGCGCCCCCTCTAGGGTTCCCACCCCTAGAGGGGCGGCAGCCACAAGGGGGGAGGAGAGGGAGGCGCAGGGAGTATGGGCCTTAGGGCCCATCTGCCCTTAGGGTATGCCCCCTCTCCCCTTCTAGGCGCATGGGCCATGGTGGGAGGCGCCCTAGCCCACCTAGGGGCTGGTGCCTTCTCACACTTGGCCCATGTATGCCTCTGGGGCCCATGGCCCCCCCCGGTGGACCCCCGGACCCCTCCGGTGGTCCCGGTACATTACCGATAAACCCTGAAACTTTTCCGGTGATCAAAACAGGACTTCCCATATATAAATCTTTACCTCCGGACCATTCCGGAACTCCTCGTGACGTCTGGGATCTCATCCGGGACTCCGAACAACATTCGGTAACCACATACAAATTTCCTTTACAACCCTAGCGTCATCGAACCTTAAGTGTGTAGACCCTACGGGTTCGGGAGACATGCAGACATGACCGAGACGTTCTCCGGTCAATAACCAACAGCAGGATCTGGATACCCATGTTGGCTCCCACATGTTCCACGATGATCTCATCGGATGAACCACGATCTCAAGGACTTAATCAATCCCGTATACAATTCCCTTTGTCTAGCAGTATTGCACTTGCCCAAGATTCGATCGCCGGTATCCCGATACCTTGTTCAATCTCGTTACCGGCAAGTCTCTTTACTCGTTCCGTAACACATCATCCCGTGATCAACTCCTTGGTCACATTGTGCACATTATGATGATGTCCTACCGAGTGGGCCCAGAGATACCTCTCCGTCACACGGAGTGACAAATCCCAGTCTCGATTCGTGCCAACCCAACAGACACTTGCGGGGATACCCGTAGTGTACCTTTATAGCCACCCAGTTACGTTGTGACGTTTGGCACACCCAAAGAACTCCTACAGTATCCGGGAGTTACACAATCTCATGGTCCAAGGAAATGATACTTGACATTAGAAAAGCTTTAGCATACGAACTACATGATCTAGTGCTATGCTTAGGATTGGGTCTTGTCCATCACATCATTCTCCTAATGATGTGATCCCGTTATCAACGACATCCAATGTTCATGGTCAGGAAACCGTAACCATCTATTGATCAACGAGCTAGTCAACTAGAGGCTTACTAGGGACATGGTGTTGTCTATGTATCCACACATGTATCTGAGTTTCCTATCAATACAATTCTAGCATGGATAATAAACGATTATCATGAACAAGGGAATATAATAATAAATAATTTATTATTGCCTCTAGGGCATATTTCCAACACGGGACCCTTCCGGTGGTCCCGGTACAATACCGGTGACCCCGAAACTTGTCCCGATGGCCGAAATAGCACTTTCTATATATAATTCTTTACCTTCGGACCATTCCGGAACTCCTCGTGACGTCCGGGATCTCATCCGGGACTCCGAACAACTTTCGGGTTACCGCATACTAATATCTCTATAACCCTAGCATCACCGAACCTTAAGTGTGTAGACCCTACGGGTTCGGGAGACATGCAGACATGACCGAGATGACTCTCCGGTCAATAACCAACAGCGGGATCTGGATACCCATGTTGGCTCCCACATGTTCCACGATGATCTCATCGGATGAACCACGATGTCAAGGACTTAATCAATCCCGTATACAATTCCCTTTGTCTAGCGGTACGATACTTGCCCGAGATTCGATCGTCGGTATCCCGATACCTTGTTCAATCTCGTTACCGGCAAGTCTCTTTACTCGTTCCGTAACACACCATCCCGTGATCAACTCCTTGATCACATTGTGCACATTATGATGATGTCCTACCGAGTGGGCCTAGAGATACCTCTCCGTCACACGGAGTGACAAATCCCAGTCTCGATTCGTGCCAACCCAACAGACACTTTCGGAGATACCCGTAGTGTACCTTTATAGCCACCCAGTTACGTTGTGACGTTTGGCACACCCAAAGCACTCCTACGGTATCCGGGAGTTGCACAATCTCATGGTCTAAGGAAATGATACTTGACATTAGAAAAGCTTTAGCATACGAACTACGCGATCTTGTGCTATGCTTAGGATTGGGTCTTGTCCATCACATCATTCTCCTAATGATGTGATCCCGTTATCAACGACATCCAATGTCCATGGTCAGGAAACGGTAACCATCTATTGATCAACGAGCTAGTCAACTAGAGGCTTACTAGGGACATGGTGTTGTCTATGTATCCACACATGTATCTGAGTTTCCTATCAATACAATTCTAGCATGGATAATAAACGATTATCATGAACAAGGAAATATAATAATAATCAATTTATTATTGCCTCTAGGGCATATTTCCAACACATGCCGCCCACACGACCATGGTCACCAGGCAGCACCAAGGAACGGGCTTTGCCCAATAGCACCGCGACACCACCACCAGGGCCGCCGCCCCGGCATCCAAGACCTCACCCGCCACCCAGCGCCACCACACCCAAAGAGACGAGTGGAAAGGCCCCGCCTTTAGCACCCCTGAGCTGCCCCCAACGTCGAGACCGATTAGGCCAGCCAAAGCTGGCCTCCATCGGCTCGTCCTGTCGCTGGGCGCGCGGCGAGCGATGGACCGCGACTGGGAAAAGTCTAGCACTTCGACGGAAGTGGCGTGCGGACGACGAGGAGAGGAATCGAAGGCCGGCGCACGCTGCCTACGGACAACCGACGCCGAAACATGTCAGCCGCCGCCGCATCCGACCTGCCAAGATATCGTGGATCCATCCACGGCTGGAGCAGCAGCCACACCAGGCCATTGCCCATCCCGCGCTGCCCGCCGAACTCCAGGCGTTGAATCCGCCAGGCACGCTGCCACCTAATCGGCCAGTGCACCGGCGGCAATGAACACGGCCGGAAACAACCATCCACCCCAAGCCAGGGGCCGGCGCAGGCGTGCGCTCGCACGACCCCCGCCACTGGAGCCTTCCGCCCCCTGCACCCTGCTGCGACACGACAACCGCCGCCGCCACGAACCTCCATACTAGCCGCTCGCAACCCCCCACCGCCCAACACCTAGCCGATCCACGCAGCCTCCACAGCAACCACGGCTGCCCGCGCCGCCGCGCCCTCGGGTGGCCACTGCATCCCACGCTAAAGGGGGCCAACGAGGAGGAAGAGAACCCCGCCGCCGCCTACGTTGACCAGGATTTGACCGGCAGCGCGCTTTGGCGACGGCGAGGGGGAGGGAGGCGGGCAGTGGCTCGATCTAGGGTTCCCCCCCTCCCCCCGCGTGCTTGCGGGAGTGGGCAGGATGAAGCATTTGCGATTTTTTAGGCGGAAACTTTTAGTTTGCTCCTTCTCACCCTCACGTCAAATTTGAAAGGCGGGCTGCTAAAAAGTCTGTCTTCTAAAGCAAGCCAGAAAGCATCACTGACAATCTTGAACTGCAAAGACGACGTGATCTATTTGTTTAATGTGTGTATGGTGGACATGTGGTTTATTTATCGCACCGTTAACTCTTAAGTGATTCAATATGTTACAATTGAGTGTCTATGTTTATGCTATATCTTTTGCACACCTTACTCAATTCTCCGGAGCACCCCCCCCCCCAAACATCTGTTTGTAGCTTTTCGTCAAAATTACTAGCTACAGGGACATATATACCTAAAGATCATTGCATCTATCGATTGATATATAAACAATAACCATTTCATACTACAAGTCGGACTACCACCAGGTGATACTAGCTACTCCCTCCGTTCGGAATTACTTGTCGTAGAAATGGATGTATCTAGACATATTTTAATTCTAGATACATCCGTTTCCGAGACAAATAATTCCAAACGGAGGGAGTACAACCAAAATACTAATGTCAAAACTAGGGTTCCACAATTTGGACCCTCAAACTAAGGCCGGTCCTCGTCGTCGTTGTCATCCTCGTCCTCCTTTGACTCGAGATACTCGAACTCTGAGTCGGTGGGCTCATTCTGCTCCTCCATGCATTCGATGAAGTCAGGGTCGTCGTAGGAAGTCCCAGGCTCACTAGTACAGGAAACTGTGTGACGCTGCTGGTAAGGTAAGCTTAGCAGCGTGTACCCCACACGCGGCTAGTGCGGTCCGACGAGCTGCATGTATATCGCATGCGGCTACTGTTCTACTCACGACCAGCGTGTGGTCTCGCTGCATGTGGCCAGACTGTATAACACTGGCGGAGTCCGAATTGCTTAAACGTCGCTGATCTCAGACCTGACCTAATATACAACGTGCCCCTTTTGCGAGCGCTTCTAGTTTTGGGGAAGTTAGCAGCTTCCTGCTAAATACAAACGTGGCTAGCTAGTTTTACAATGATAATAGTAATACTTCCACGACAGTGTTTTTGGCTACAACATTTGCAGAATTCATACATACATAAGTAATAAGTATTATGCAGTGAAATAGTGAATGTTATTATGTAATACATTTCACATGAATCCAACATATATTGGAAGATTTCATAGAAAATGATGGCAGCATTTATGAAGCAAATGTCTAATTTTTCGGCCACAACGACATCTATGAGCCAAAGGGCTCACCTTGCTGCCATGCTTGAGTCATCATGTCTCGATACGTGCAACAAGTACTAATGTTACAGGAACCACCAAAGGGCTTAAGTTCTGATTGACACAAAAGGTACGGTAAGGGCTACCAAGTCGAGGTGTTGAAGTTGCTATGTTGTCGCTTCTGCCTATCCAGCTTGTTCTCGAGGGGTTCTTGTGAGTCAACGTGTACGTAGTACATCCCCTTCTTATTGGTGACATTGTTGTTGATGACAGTTGCAAGGGTGCTCTACATCCATCTAAACTCAACTCGACTATCATCCGGCGTGATAATGGCAAGCCCCCCCCCCCCCCCAATTGGTGACATCATCCTTTCTTGTGAAGGTTATATGCTTCCACATGCAATCAACCATGTGGTTCATTAGGTAGTAGGCAGACACATGATTTCTCTCAGTTTGTTGTTGCATGCAATAGAAGGTTGTGTTGTGGGTGAGGCGTGCCAAACCCAAGTTGTTTTTCTTTCTGAATGCTGACTTTGTCGGTCCTACGCTGTTCTCAAACTCTATGAGTGCATAATCCAGAATTGACATCAGTTTGTTGTAGTATTTCTTGATCTTTTGATGTGAATCCAATACATAAGAATTGCATGTCTTTGGGGATAGAACGAAGAGGACCTAGTGCTCGTCGCTGCGCAAACAGTCAAATAATGCAGTAACTACCATCAATCTTTGTACGATGAGAGGATATATACTATATATCCGAGAAATCATATGTGCATTGATGCTAGCTAGTGAGCACTTACCACATACGGTGGGGCACAAAATGGTAGTCTGCGTGTCTATGTTGAACCATGAATTTGAAGGTAGATCTTCGTCACTTTCCTACCTTATCGATTCTTAAGGTTATGGTGGTGCATGTGATAAGGGTCCGCCGCGGTGACGTCCTCACGTTGTCATACTTGAGCTTGTTGCCTAGATGAAGCGCCCATAGCCTTATTAAGGAGGATCCATCAAACTGCAGGTGGTCGATCAGGCTGAAGATTTGGTCGACATGTATATAGAACTTGTCCGCGAAGAAATCATCTACAAAGCCGAGACCCGACGCTGTGACGGATGCGACATCCGTCCACGCAGCCGTTCCCCTGGTCGGCCCCATATGGCGACGGCGGCGAGATGGATATGTAGTAGCGTGAAGGAGAGGAGGCGGTGGTGCATATCGGAGGAGGACGAGTTGGAGGATTAAACTCTCTGTATTGATTATGACTTCACAAGTTACACATATATATACATGGAGTGCAACGGCAGGATAAGGTTACAACTGATCTAGCTAGTCCTAAGGAGACGTGAGCTACGTGCGGGACGAGCCAGTCGTGGGCGCAGGACTCGGGCGTGCGGGTGGCGAGGAGGACGTGGAGGAAGTAGTGTTCCAACACCCCCCCCCCCCCGCAGTCGAAACGGGGTCGCTGAGAACGTTGAGGCTGTCCCGGAACTCGTTGAAGATGGCCGTTGGCAGTCTTTTAGTGAAGATGTCCGCGAACTGAGATGAAGTAGGAACATGCAGAACCTTGACGTCGCCTATGCTGACCCGTTCGCGGACGAAATGCAGGTCGATTTCCATGTGCTTTGTTCGCTGGTGCTGCACCGGGTTGCTCGAGAGGTACACAGCACTCACGTTGTCAC
Source organism: Triticum urartu (assembly GCF_056163025.1). Taxonomy (NCBI): domain Eukaryota; kingdom Viridiplantae; phylum Streptophyta; class Magnoliopsida; order Poales; family Poaceae; genus Triticum; species Triticum urartu. Next base: position 13,660,140 of record NC_141878.1, on the reverse strand, counting down.
AGAAGACAACGGTGGCGCGGCGTGGTGGTCGACGGAGCTCGGTGAGGAGTTGGCGAAGCCAGCACGATTCGGCGACGACGTTAGCGACCGCGCGGTACTCGGCCTCCGCACTAGACCGGGACACCGTGTTCTGACGCTTCGAGGACCAAGAGACGAGGTTGGGTCCGATAAAGACGCAGAACCCGGATGTCGAGCGGCGGGTGTCCGGGCACCCGGCCCAGTCGGCGTCGGAGTAGGCGACGAGGTCGTGTGTCGGGGCAGAGCTGTGGATGCGCAGACCGAGGTGGGAGGTGCCATGCACGTACCGCAGGATCCGCTTGACGAGCTGGAGGTGCCGCTCACGGGGATCGTGCATGAAGAGACAGGCCTGCTGGACCGCATGAGTGATGTCCGGCCTCGTCAGGGTCAGGTACTGGAGCGCGCCGGCAAGGCTCCGGTAGAGGGTAGGGTCGGCGACGGGCGCACCCTCTGAGGCAGACAGCTTGGCGCGAGCGTCGAGGGGCGTGCTGATCGGCTTGCAGGTGAGCATGCCCGCCCGATCGATGACCTCGAGCGCGTACTGCTGCTGCGAGACGAAGAGGCCGGAGGCAGAGCGTTGCACGTTGACGATGAGGAAGTGATGCAGCTCGCCGAGGTCGGTCATGGCAAAGGCTTGGTGCAGAGAGTCGATGACGGAGCGAAGGAGAGCGGTGCTGCTGGCAGTGAGGATGATGTCGTCCACGTATAAGAGCAGATACGCCATGGAGTCGCCGCGGTGGAGGATGAACAGCGAGCTATCGCTGTGGGAGGCGACGAAGCCGAGGGCGACGAGGTGCGCCATGAACCGCGAGAACCAGGCGCGGGGGGCCTGCTTCAGGCCGTACAAGGAGCACTGGAGACGGCAGACATGATCCGGGCGGTCGGCGTCGAGGAAGCCGGAAGGCTGCTCGCTGTAGACGACCTCGTCGAGCCGGCCGTGAAGAAAGGCGTTCTTCACGTCCAGCTGGTGGATCGGCCACGAGCTGCTGACGGCGAGGCTGAGGATGACCCGGATAGTTGATGGCTTGACGACGGGGCTGAAGGTCTCGGTGTAGTCGACATTTTCACGCTGGGTGAACCCACGCAGGACCCAGCGAGCCTTCTGGCGTGCCAGAGAGCCGTCGGCATTGAATTTGTGCCTGTAGATCCATTTGCCGCTGACGACGTTCACACCTGCAGGACGCGGCACTAAACACCAGGTCTTATTATGAATCAATGCATCATATTCCTCACGCATAGCGGCATACCAGCGGGGGTCTTTGAGGGCAGTGCGGTAGGTTGGAGGGATGGGGGAGAGGAGATCGACGGTGAGATTAGTTTGAGTTTTAGGAAGGGCAAAGCCAGATTTGCCGCGCGTGCGCATAGGATGAGGGTTTTGTGGGGGTGCGATGGCAACGGCGCGCGGTGGGAGCGAGGTGCTTCATGGCGAGGTGCTGCATGGCGCGGTGCTGGACGTGGGAAAAAGGCAGCGAGGGGAGGGTTGCATGCGGTCGTGGGGCACGGCGCGTGGGGTGGAGCCGCGTGGCGGAAGGGAAGGGGGCGAGGTGGGAGCAGCATGCGAGGGTGGGGTCCGCGGAGCTGGCGCAGGGGGCGGGCCGGTGGGAGGATGGGACGCGGCGGGTGCGGGGGAGACAGGTGGGCTGTTGTGGATAGGCGCGTGATCCGAGGAGGATCTGGAGTTGGTGGGAAACGAGGTAGGAGGGGACGATCCCGAGGCGTGGAAGGGCGGCGGACGAGGTGGTCGGGCGCTGGGATTTTCTGCTGTGGGATCGGGTGCGGAAAGTGTGGATTGGAAGGGAAAAATTGTCTCATCAAATGTAACGTGCCGAGAGGTGTAAACGCGCCGAGTGCGTAGGTCGAGGCAGCGGTAGCCTTTATGCTCGGGGGGGCTACCAAGAAGCACGCACGGGGTGGATCGGGGTGAGAGTTTGTGGGCGGCGTATGGTGCAAGGTTAGGGTAGCAGAGGCACCCAAAAGTGCGTAGGTCGGTGTAGCTAGGGTGAACGCCATGTAGGAGAAAGAAGGGTGTGAGGTTGTGAACTACGTGAGATGGTCGTCGGTTGAGGAGATGGGTAGCCGTGTGGAGAGCTTCGACCCAATATGGTGGTGGCATGTGAGCTTGAGCGAGGAGAGTGCGAAGAATGTCGTTAGTGGAGCGAATGGCACGTTCGGCCTTCCCATTTTGCGGAGAAGTGTGCGGACACGAGAGACGGAGTACAATGCCTCGATCGGAGAGAAAGGTGAGAAGGGCGGTGTTGACGAACTCACCCCCATTGTCGCTTTGAATGCAATGGATAAGGGAGTGGTACTGCGTGAGAATGTAGCGACAAAAGCGTACAAGAACAGAGGCCGTTTCAGACTTGTTATGTAAAGGGAAAGACCAGGAGAAATGAGTGTAGTCATCCATTATTATAAGATAATATTTAAAACCAGAAAAGCTGGATACAGGCGACGTCCAGAGGTCGCAGTGAATTAACTGAAACGGGAAACTAGTAAAGGAAAGCGATGCTGAAAAAGGTAATCTAGTGTGGCGCCCTCGTTGGCATGCATCACATGTAGGAGATGGTGCGGGCACATTATTACATGAAGGGGAAATAAAAGACTGTAGCGAGGCCTGAGTAGCCCGGCTTGGATGACCGAGGCGGCGGTGCCAAATATCGCCGGCGGTGGTGCTGGTGAGGATGGTGGCGCCGGAGCCTAGGAACGGGTAGAGCGGGCCGGAGCTACTGGACCTCATGATTAGCCTCCGAGTGAGCAGATCCTTCACAGAAAAGCCATAGGGGTCAAATTCGATTGAGCATGAGTTATCAGTAGTGAATTTACGAACAGAGATTAGGTTTTTGACTACGTTTGCAGAGACTAGGACGTGGTTGAGATGAAAGGGTTTGGGAGGGAGAGAGGTATAGCCGAGGGAAGAGGGAGTCATGATGGTGCCGTTGCCTACTATAATGGGAGGAAGATGATGAGCTGAAACATCATAAAGCCGAGTGAGTATACCTGCGTTCCCAGAGATATGTGAGGAGGCACCAGAGTCCATGTACCAGTCGGCGGCGCCGGGCTGCTGCAGCGACATGTTGCTCATGGCGGAGTTGAGCATGCTGAAGTTGTCCCACGAGCCAGGAGTGGGCGACGGTGGAGGTGGCGCATGCGAGGAGGACGACGCGCCAGGGTAGAAGACGGGGTACACCTGCGCCGGGGCAGCGGGGCGGGGCCCGAGGATGCCGGCGGCGTGCGGGGGCACCCACGGAGCACGCCCAGGAGGAGGAAAAGGCGCGCCCCAGGGCGCGAAGTACCCCATCCACGGCGTCTGCCCGCCGGGGAACTGCTGCTGCTGGGGGTGGCGGCCGCCGTTGCCGCGACCACGACCGCGGCCACGACCACGGCCATTGCCACGGGCGCGATCAGAGGAGCCGCCGCGACCTGGGGTGCCCTCGCCGGTGGGCCGAGCGCGATCGCCAGAGCCGGGTGGGCCGCGATCGCCAGAGGAGGTGTCGGAGAGGCCGCCGGCGTTGGTGCTGACGGTGAGGGCGGTGGCCCCCTCGGTGCGATCACGGGCGTCGAGGGAGATCTCTTCAAGAAGGAGGCGCGAGCGCGCCTGGATGAAGGTGGGGAAGGGTACCTGGAGGGGGAGCACCGAGGCGAGGACGTGGAAGCGGCGCGAGAGCCCGCGGATGAGCTGCAGAGTGAGGGACCGGTCGGTGACCGGTTCGTCCACGTCGGCGAGGGCGTCAGCAAGGGCCTTCAGGCGGCGGCAGTATTCGCCGACGTGGAGGTCGCCCTGGGTGGTGGAGCGGAACTCGGCCCCGATGTGGATCGCGTGGGCCGGCTGATTGTCGTGGAAGAAGTGAGTCAGCTGGCTCCAAGCGCGGTGCGCCGTGTTGTCCGGCGACTTGATGACGTCGTAGAGGTCGTCGGAGATGGACCCGTAGATCCAAAGCAGGATGGTGACGTCGGCGTGGCGCCATGCCACGGTCTGCTGTTGAGGCTCGGAGAAGTGGTCGACGCGCCCCCCGGCATCGTACATGGAGAGCACGCACCTGAAGATCTGCCGCCATTTGGAGAAGTTGCCGGCGGCGAAGTCCAGCTTGAAGTTGAGGAAGTGGCCGATGTTGAGCTGGTGCATGTTGGGGATGCCGGAGGAAGACGAGGCGCCGGCGGACGGAGGGCCCGGGAACGGGAGAGCGACCGCGAGCGGCACCGTCGCAGGGGGCGCCGTGGCCACGGGCAGAGACGCCATGGCAGCAGGAGTCTTGGCAGGAGGTGCCGGGGCAGGAGGCGCCGTGGTGACGGGCAGAGGCGCCGTGGCGACGGGGAGGGGCGCCGAGGAGGACATGGTGAAGTCTCAGAGAGAACTCGCGTCTGATACCAAGTTGAAGGATTAAACTATCTGTATTGATTATGACTTCACAAGTTACGCATATATATACATGGAGTGCAACGGCAGGATAAGGTTACAACTGATCTAGCTAGTCCTAAGGAGACATGAGCTACGTGCGGGACGAGCCAGTCGTGGGCGCAGGACTCGGGCGTGCGGGTGGCGAGGAGGACGTGGAGGAAGTAGTGTTCCAACAGGACGAGCGAGGTTGATGGCCGGGGAGGGCGAGGATTTTTGCGTTTGGCGCGTGACCTCGCCTATTCCCCATTTAAAATGAAGGTTCAGCCCTTTGCAGAGTATTGGTGAGTTTTGGAACTCAGCATAGCAAGACCAACAGTCAGTTAGTCAACGGCAGGTGCCACAAGTGCATGCCTGTCATATTTTTGCGGACTTTATCTCTGTGGGTGCTTGACATACACGTGACTCCTTGAATTCCGTATAAATAAGAAAAAAAGTTTACCATGCTTTTTATATTGCGTACTCAGCATAGATGGGACCCATCAAATTCGGTGATAAAAAAATAAGGCATAAAATTATTGCGTTCCTAGGAAAAAGGTGAAGTTTGTGAAGTTTCTTGTCACTGCCAAGTCCTAATTTGTATCAAAGTCGGCAGATACCTCAATTTGGCGAGTTCCCAATAAATTGAACTTGGCGAAAGGTCAGAACTCGATGAAATCCCAGATTCCAGTAGAGGACGCATTGGTGTTACAGTTTTAGGTGCCTTTTTAGTTGATCCAATGGATGTTATTTAAAAAAAAATGATGTAGCTTACTGTAGTTGATGCCTTAGGAGTCAATTTTCGAATAAAAAGAGATAAGCTATGATTTCTTATGTTCCTTAATCTACACCGAACATTTCGCTCTTCCATGGATGGACTTAATTTGAGGTTCTCATAAGATTTATATTCTCCACCGATCGGTTCGTTCTGCCACTGAACCTACACAATTAGATGTCCATGTCTGTGGAATCTTATTCATTGTGGTGTCTCTGACAATGCCATGGTCAGGTACATTTCCTACGAAGAGATGGGAGTTGCTAGAAATCTACGTCCCTGCTGATTTTCCATTTGTCTTTCTCAAAGTTGACGATTCCCAAGCACTTTCTGGGCTACCTCTTGCAGCCCAGAGAATTCTGCCAACGTGCAAATTCAGGCGGTCATCTGAACTCTTGGTTTATTTCTCAGTCTCCGGATCACAGTTCGGCACCATGTGTCACTCCAATGTAGGGGCGTATAGCCAGGCCCAGCACTAGTAGAAAAAGGGATTTTTGTCCCGGTTGGTAAGGCCCTTTAGTCCTGGTTCGAAAACCGGGACTAAAGGGTCGTTACTAATGCCTCTCCCCTTTAGTCCCGGTTCGAAGGAACCGGGACTAAAGGGCGCGGCCACGTGGAGCTCCACCTTTAGTCCCGGTTGATAACACCAAACGGGACTAAAGGAAATTTTATGATTTTTTTTTTGAATTTTTTTTTTGATTTTCAAATTTCTGAATTATTTTAATCTCTAGTCTGTAATCACCACCCCTCATCACTGCTCAATTTATCCTCTAACCACCCCTCATCATTCCAAATCATTTAACTTCCCGAACGGTTAACTTACCGAACGGTCACCCATCCTCCCACTCCCCCAACCTGAGCACGCTTAACTTCCGGGTTCTATTCTCACTCGTTTCCAAGTCTGCACTTGTTGTTTTCCTGACAATAGTAAGATGTCAATCCTATTAACCTTCACGGATTTTTCTTGAGCATGAAGTGACACATTTCACTGTTTGAGTTTGAAACTATTATTTTAAAAAACAAAAATTATTTAGTAACACTAATATTTCTTGAATAATTAGTTTGACCATTGTTTGACCATATTTGACCAAAATTCGAAATAACTGAAATAATTATTTAGTAACACTAATATTCTAGAATAATTAGTTTGACCATTGTTTGACCACAGTTTGACCAGATTTGACCAGATTTGACCACATTTTTTCCAAAAAAAATTGAAACTATATTTTTTTCTGTTACTAGTGGCGCACCTAGCAAATGGTGCGCCACTAGTAAGTTTGAAATTTTTTCGATTTTTTCCACTCTAGATCTTATAAGCCCCGTAACTTTTTTTCTGTTAGGTTTTTGAGGATTTTGAAAATGTTTAACAGGGTTTCCCCGGTTAAATTCGGATGTAACTTTCCGAGTAGATGATTTTTCATATAAAATACTTTTTAATCCGAGTTCGTATGCAAAAGTTATGCCCATTTTACAAATTCCAGTGAGATTTTGCAAATAAAGTCCAAATTCGTATTTGTAAATTTTCCCAACAACCAGACCACATATCACATGGGAAACTTATTTTATTTTATTTTATTGACATTTCCATCATTTTCTTTTGTTTTTTCTAAAACTGAAAAGGTGGTGGGGGGGGGGGGAGTTTGAAAATGGGACCTTTAGTACCGGTTCGTGCCATGAACCGGTACTAATGCCTCAAAGCCCATTAGTCCTGGTTCGTGGCACGAACCGGGACTAAAGAGCCCAGGTGAACCGGGACTAATGCCTTAGCCGCACGAACCGGGATAAATGCTCACATTAGTCCCGGTTCGTGATTGAACCGGGACTAATGTGAAAAATTCCCTGTGACCAAAGCCCTGTTTTCTACTAATGCAGGCAACACATGCCATGCAACAAGGTCTTTCATTGACTGTATCTACTATTCAATACTATAGCTATGAGATTGGCCTGGGGAGCGGCAAGCTCCTGGCTACGCAACTGCTCTATGCTGTGTGGCTATACAGACCAACCAGGCCGTGCCTAGCGGGGTGGCTATACCATAGCCACTGAAAACTGTACGCTGTGTTTGGTTGCATCCATACAGACCAACCAGGCCGGCGCGGTGTAAAAATGGCCCGTTTGATAGATTGTATCCACTGTTTGTTTTGTATAGCACGAACCTTAAAGCACCGCCAGTCAAGCCCGCTAGAAACGGTGGAATGGGCCATTTCGCCTCAGCCAAGCAGCGTTTTTTATTCTAGCATGGTGCAGCAGTCAGTGGCGGGCGTTGATAAGCGCCCGCCGCACGTACTTTACACAGCAGTGGCGAGCGTTGCACCTTGCCTACCATTAGTAGGGTCGCCCACCACTGCTACCAGATTGAATCCGCCCACCACAGTTAGGGTCCTACCAGTGGCGGCCGGGCCCCACCACTGATGACACTTTAGCAGTGGCAGGAGGTCAGTGGTGGGCAGCCCCACCTCCTCCGACTCCAGAATCACCGGCTTCACAGACTACCAGTCTAAGTAGAGCTCCATTCTAAGAGTAGTCTTAGTTAGATAGTTTGTAGTTGTTGATGTCGACTCAGAGTAGAACTTGAGTAAAACTTGTGATGATGCTTTTAGGTACACGAATCATTAATGCTTATGTTGGTTATGTTACTTGTGTTCTTCTCCTGGTTTGCTTTTTTAAATTATGTTCTTCTCTTGGTAGATGAGGTGGTATGCGGTGTGTAGAAGGAGGTCTCCAGGAATGTATGATTCGTGGGAGGCATGTAGTGAACAGGTGAATGGTTACAACAATAGCTCAGATAAAGGGTTTCCAACTAGGCAGGAGGTAGGAGATGCTTACACCAAGTTTGTGCTCAGAGCGAAGCGCGACGATAGAGTGGGCAAAGGTGAAGGTCAGATCGGGTTTAGTCGGCTGAAGAAGCTGATAATCTTCGACCAGTTCGTCGCCATTTTGATGTTGATGCTATATTGTCCATGGATAGTATACATTCGGTTAAATGTTACTTCTTTTCTATGGTTGTTATCTTTTCTATACATCGCCATGGTTAAAATGCTTTTTGCCGAGGATGTTACTCAGCTTCATTTACTTTTACTGTAGTGATGTAAGCAAAAGATCAGAGCTAATGGAACAACCCTGCATAAGCAAAGGATTAGTAACTTGGGAAGAGTCGTTCTGCCCAGCTGGGGGCTGCTCTTCGTTTGGCTGCTTTGTAGGAGTTTGACAAGCATCTTGTTTTCCCTTGTACAAGGGTCAAGGGTATAGATATCATAGTAGATGATCAAGTGAGTCAATCGGCGACCGATCACCGATCGCCGCGCATTAATCTGCCCGCTGCCACTCGCCAGTCAGTCCGTGTTCCTCAGTCGATCGACTGCCGCCTGCCTATTCTCCCAGAAGAAGTTTTGTTTTATTTCTAGCCCTCCTACTCTCTATTAAATTGATGCCCACACCATCGATCATGTGACGAGACTTGTTCATCTGTGCGTTATCAGACTTGTTCCGTGGATTTCGTTTTCCATGTGACCTTGTGATACGCTATGATTTTTGTTGGCTTTTCAGTAGTAATTCATAAATATAAGATGGTCCAGCTTTTCTATGAGTGAGTGTATAGACATGTTTTACTGT